>NW_021848825.1:2338487-2367281 GCF_003651465.1 Formica exsecta | reverse complement strand
CAGCAAGAACTCGTTTATTCGCGGGCCTAAGGTATTTACATAAATCAGCCATGCAATCTCTTTTTATATTTCGTGCCAAAGTATGGCGCGAATATACACGATGGCCTGTATGTGGGTAAATATTGCAGTGTATGCAGTCTCTCAAACCTTTTCTCCCTCACACCTTGTTTCGAATGTTCTAAAACGCCACGATGCACTCGTGTACGTTGCTACATATATGTACGCACGTGGTACTATGGGTGCAGTTTTTTGTCATCATTTTTGACAGATAAACGGGTCACTGTGAAATTTCTTTCCTTTTTCTCATATAACGATGGAAATTTATCGTGCCGGGGGTGAATACGAGATACGGCCTGCCGCTTTATCTTTACGCGAGTTTTATATACGAGCGTATTATGCTCTTTTGAAAATCCCCTCGCGCGATGACGACGTTGTTCAATGAATTCCTGGCTAGTAAATCGCCATGACCAAGCAATGACATATTTTATACATTTTATTATACTTGCCACGCAACGATACATAATATGGATTTCCGTTATGATTACTAGTTTTTTATATAAGACTGTTTTTTTTTTTATTAATATCAGTATAAATAAAAAAATATATGATTTATAAAAGTCAGTATATATTTAGTAAATAATTATAAAAAATTGAAATATGAGATATTAGAGCATAAGTCGTGGATATAAAATCACTCAAGTATCAGATGTTTTTTTAGATTAATGTTTATATATAACTTATAACATTTCTTCAATCAAGAGTATACATATATTTCCACCAATTGTCTCATTGAAATTGTTTTATTTACATTTTTAATATGAAACTTTTATTGTACATATAGAATTAAAGATAGATGAAAGATTTAATTATCATTACATTATCGATACATCAAATAACTTTTTGCGCGTTAATATTTTTAAAATCACAGTTATTCAATTGCCTGAGTATATCATACAGACTACGCGAGAGACGAGATGCTTACGGCTAATGAAATCGAGTGTAATAGGGTAAATCGATAACCCGGCTTTGATGTTGCTTCAGGCATTCGCAACACGTTACCGAATGAGTATCCGGGTCGATGTCCCGAGAGATATTAATTAATCATTGAAAGACAAACATAAGCGCGACTGTCGTGCGAATATTTTCAGTCTGGTTGGCTAATGAGGGAAAAAATAGGTCGCCATAAGGTATGAATAAGAATTATGAAGATAGTAGCGCAAAGCAATTAATTAATCAGAAATCCGTGAAACAAAATCACAAATTATTTTTCTATATATTATTTTCTATGTTCTTTTTTATCTCTCTAGAAAATCTACCGTGTGATTTTCAGTAGTGATTAATTGCTTCGAATTCTTCTACATTGACAACCCACGATTCATTTCATCCATTTTCTTTCTTTTTAACGTTTATAGATTTTCATGATTTTCAAGAATCGCGTTTAATTATTTGTATAAACAATTTTAAGATTGTGAAATAAAGAAAATAATGCGAATTTTTAATGTATATTAGTCGTCTTAATTAGAGCAAGAGTTATTTTGCTTACAAATTGATGTTTAATATTTAAAAATAAATACTTTTTAGAAATAATATAAAGAAATAATAGTAGAATACAGATTATACACATAAGCAAATCCAATAAAAATAATGCAGCATATTTAAACGAATATATTAAAGAAAATGATTTTTCTTTTATATTTTTCAAACATTTGAAAAGAAATAACTTTCTTTTCGAGAATAAGAATTTTATAATAAAAGACATATATCTTAAACTCTTCGGATAGTAATAAAAAGTAAGAAGAACATTTATCGATGACTAGGAATGCGTCTTTGGAACAAAGCCGCACTTTCAACATTTTCTGGAATACAGGAATTCTTATCTTACTTTTACATCAAACCGACTTCGTGCTTCGCTTCTTATTTTTTACATTTTTCACCCGAAGTTGGCAAAGTGTTTCGCTTGTATCGATACTTTTTGCTCATCGCACAAGAATCAAGGAAGGTTTCGAAGGCGATTTAAGTGAAAAGAAGAGGGGGATTTCAAGATGGAAAAGGAGCTTATTTCTAGGGGTAGTTTTCGTTAAAAGAGTTAAGAATGATAGTTGATAACCGAGTCAATATCAAGCGAGTATGTGTATCAATGAGAATCTTCGATGATTTTCCGTTATCAGTAATGATTTTTATTATAATAAGGATAACGAAGAGTCACACATCAAAGATTCTTATTGATACACATACTCACTTGTTATATTGGTTCGTTTGTCAATTATCATTCTTATTGTTAGTTTTTTTAGTGGCTTATATTTATATTTGTGTGATATAAAATCTGGCTAATAAATTAGTTGCATCTATAATCTTACAAACAGACAATCCTCCTTTCCCAAACCGCTGTTTTGAGATAGAAATCAATAGATAAAGATCTCTAGCACAAATAACATTAAGCCAAGCTAAATTTGCGCCGATTCTCGAATCTTAGCCGCGATTGTGATCTCCAGATTTCCAACATTTCGCAGATATAGGTTCCCAAAATCGTCTTAGATGCTTGATAAGCAGCTAGTTATTATCCGGAATGCGGTTTTCACGTCCAGTATCCAAATCGTTTCAGCTGCGGACCGATCGCGCAAAGCCGGATTATCCACCGTCTGGGTGGATCGCTCTGAGAATGGTACTCTGTGTTGACGTTCGGATAAAATTTATATAGACCGTGACAAATCTTTCACAGCCAGTTTTGAAAATAATCGCCGAAGCTTGAGTTAACTCCCGGATTGCATTTTAATATTGAAAGCAGCAAAAATGTAACGTTTAATATTCTAAATTGTTTGAAAAATAAAAACATTTGTAATGTATAGAGATCATACGTAAAAATTTAACACACACGCATATTTAATCTAATATTTTATGTTTAAATGGAAAAATATATAATAGAGAGATTTTATCATTTTTAACTAAAAACGGAATTAATTTTTTTTTTTTAAACTCTTCTTCTTAAGGTCTTAGTTTAAGTTTTAGAAACAATTTTTGTATCATCTGTCATTCTTACGATAATTAAGAAAACAATTATCGTATAAAACAGAATGAACGAATTTCGAACCTGAGAAAACGTAGGAGATAATCGAGCAAAACGGTATTCAGTCTCCTTTCAAACTCAAATGAACTTAACTCCTTAAGTGAATCGCAGATGCGCCCCTTCTTCATCTGTCTATGTCTATAGTTGCGTTGTCTTCTTCAATGAATTTGCCCGATAGGAAAACGGAGGAACGAATGAAACTGAATAATCGCGTTATACGACTTTGGCGCGAGTTCGGAACAATTCGTATGTTTGCAAAATTTAATGAGGCATCGTATATCGGTGTGATTACTTTAGTCTTATAGAATAGTAATTTTAATATTAAAATAAAAGTAATTAAAGAAAGAGAGAAAGAGAGAGTAAAATAATAATTTTTTGTTTCACAGTATAATTGTGAATTATTAAATTAATATTATTAATACCCTTAGATATATTAATATTTATCCATAGTAAAGCGCGCGCTTACAATAATAAAATTTGTATTTAAAAAAATAATCATAAAATGATTACTCGTAACAAATTCTCAATAATAAAAGTCCTAAATTTATATCGTCATGTAATGAACAATCTAATATCATGAATTGAGAGAAGAAACACTAAACAACATTTTTCTTACTTAGACAAGATCTCTGCGACAGAACTTTTTACAATCCATAAGCCTGAATCTATCGTCGGGTTTCTTAAATTCGTTCATCTTCATAAAGGCTCTCGTTTTATATTGCTGCTCCTTTCTTAGCCGGTCGCCCTACCGTGGCGGTTTCTAACTCTTCGTTCAAGATTCCCATCTGTCTCCGTTTTCACGGTTGCACTGTGGCAAAATGAAGACGCCAATTCGAGCGAACCGATGCCACGCGAATGCCGCAGATTACCGTGAAAAATGGCCGACCAAAATTGCCCCGTGTCTTCTTAATGCTTCTCACGCTAATTACCTCGGAGTTGGATCCCACTCTTTCATTGTTCTCGCTGTTTTTACGTCGGCAGGAGCTCAAGAAGAATCCACGATTCTTTTTATGTGATTTAATTTCGAGCGATACACCTTTTCTTGGGGAGAGAAATGTCCCGGTTGCCACGTATTGTTTCGTCCGAAATAAGAGAAAAAGCGCGAATATAAGAATCCAACAATACAACGAAGGAGTAGAGTCTTAAGTGAAATTAGTATAATGCGAAGTTAAGTTAATCTCGTTCGTTATTCATTGTCCTACTCTCGCAGAACATAGATTAAATCCACATCTTTTGTTTTTCCTAAATGCTATCATGATTTTTAACTCTTTCGCATTTGCATTTGGATAAAAAAAAAAACGTGATACTGAAAACTGAAAACATTGTATGAAGAAGATCTAGTAATAGCTCTCCAAATTTTTCGATCTTTTTATCTTTACATATAATCTGTTTTATTTTTGACTTTATTTATCTTCATACCACAGAACTTTCAGAATTCCTAAAACTTTTCGATTCGCCGGATTATCGGCGGAGCGTTACATTATTCTTGCTATGTTTCAGTACAATGATTACATCACGGACGTTTGGTTCTTGAAGCTCTCCGAGCAGCAGGATCCATTCCGCTTTCGCATGCACGCACAGCGGGTCTGCATTATTGCGGCTTATCCGGTATTACGCTTATGTGACGCCAGTAACATCGCAGCCTTAAGCGCGCACGATGTATCGAACACGGAATTACCCCATGAATTCGCCTCATCTCTCTCCCCCCATGGAAATTCTGTACACAATACTCAAAGGCCTCCATCTACCACCCAGTTATCCTTATCGGTGGCTTCATGTCGCAACGGAGACATAGACTAATCTTTTTTTTTTACTGTATTTTATTGCCTTATTATCGCGATGTTACCTTCTTCTTCTTCTATCTATTTTATTATCCATTGCAACTATTCCGTTACGATCAATCCATGATCTCTCTGTGCGCGTTTGACATAAAAATACACAATTTGAATGAAAATTTAAATGAAATAATATTAATAAAAATATATATAAATATTTAAAAAAAAATTGGTAGACAATCTTTAACTTTCATTTTTATTTTTCTGATTTATTTTATTATTATATAATGTTTCGTGTGCTAAGTCTCTTGTTTTCTCTCGTAAATTCTTTATTAAAATAAATTTAGCATTAATTTTAATTTAATTTAATTTATTAATCATCTAAAATATAAAAAAAAAAATTTTGAATAATGTCATGATATTTGGCAAACTATTTCCATCGTCGCATTCCAGTACTTGTTCCAATAAGTACGCATAAAATTCATTTATTCAGTCGGAGTCGTCGGGATGGGTCACTCGTAGATGTGATCGAATCGTTCATTAGAATCACCATTTTTTGCCGCATGAAAAGCAATCGAAGAGGATCCTGAAATATTGAAAATGCTTGACTTTTTCTCTTATAGTCTCTTTGTAGTTTTTTAAATATTTTACAACACATATACAAAAAATTGATTAACTTAATAAGTACATTACAATGTCGAAATTAGTACGCATATTATACCATGGATGCATATTTTAAATACATTGAGAATTTTATTTAATTTTAATTAAAATATGTTTAAAACACATACATTGGTGAGAATTTTTAATCTGGAATGTTATATTAATTTTGTGCAATCTATTTCATTGTTTCGTTACTGCTTAAATCTATATTACCTTTTTTTATCTCATTTACAATGAAAACGGCAGATTATATTTTTGCTAAAAAAGGTAAGAAAAGATAAAAATTCTTAGAGTTTTATAAAATACGAAAGATTTATCTTTTTGCATCAGTTCTATAATATTAAGATGCTCTTCGTTGTTTGTCAATCTCTTCCAATTTATTTAAAAAATTAAGCTTTTTTGATGATATCTTAAAATAAAGTAAACACAAAAAGAAACCTTTCTATTTGGCATCGTTAAATCAACGTTATATTCTGGTGCTAATATTTATAGCTCTTCAAAAAAGATTGCTTTTATATTCTACGTGATATCGTTTACTATATTTTTGCGAGACAAGTAACAGTGACTAGCATTTTAATTGATAATCTCATTTATTGACAAGAGTTACGTGTATATTGTATATTTTAGTAGTTTGGTGTATGCGACGCTCATTAATCAGAGAAAATAGAGTTCAACTTCATATCGTTATCGACTACAGTCGTTGTCTGCATTTCGCCAGTTAATGATATAATCTTGTTATGTAACGACGTGATATGCCTGCAGACAGCAACTCTGCTGATTGCGAACGTACTTCTCGCATTCTAACAGCACTCGTACTTTCTGCGACGCTCACTCGGTGTCTCATCTTCTTCTCTCTTTCATTGTCCTTTCTACTCTTTCTTGTTCCTTCCCTCACATGACTCTTGTCAATCGATACACGTGTTGGACGGTTAAGTCTGCTTTACGATAGACTTTCTTTTGTCACGTTTAGTCTCTTAAGTTACTTATTTTTCAGAATTATGGGATAACTCCTTAGTATCGGATTTATCCTTGTATATATAATCAAAGAATTTAAACAAAAATCAAATTTTTTAAGAGTCTAATTATTAGCAAGTAATTTGTGTGATATATACAGTAGATAGTGATTTGTAAATGGAATATTCATTCTGTTCTAATTATTATATGATATATGTTTATTAAATTAATAGCTTCAATTTTATTTCGAATATTCCTGCATACATCGCGTTGATCACACTATAAAAATGCACCGTATATAATCCAGATTTTATAAAAAATAGACATATAAAAGAGAGAGAAAGATATTCATCTAAAGCTTTAAGCTTTGTTCTCATCAGCCGTCGCGTAATTGCTGACTTTGCAAAGGAGGTTGCAGTGCTTTTTCAGAACTTTGAAGAAGCGCTTTCTGCTGTTTGAGCGCGCATCTTTCGAGTTTAACGAGTTTCGCAGTTGTCTTGTATATATATATATTTCTCGTCTTATTTCTCGGGGATGCACCCTCGCAGCAAAGGAAGCTGCTGTAAAAAATTAATCGTCCGTTATCGGACTTTTACGATCCTTTAATTGCGATTCCGTGACGCGGGTTCGCAACGGCACTTTATCATCGATCGCGTTATTAATCGCTACAATGTAGCGTCGTAATCTAGGAAAGACCGGAAACAATTGTTTCGCGGTTCAACGTGTACGCGCAACAAGTCGCGTCCGATAAGTCATGGCCCGAGCGGGGTGTCTATGTCGTTCCCGGTAATAAACATATCTGTATCGAGATGGTGCGCGTACATATAAACGGCTACGACTACATGCACATGTAGTATAGAATTTCCAATATTGGGTGCACTCGCGCTGTATAAAGACGGATGATAACTATATCATATCTTTGCCGTGTAATCGATGATACAGTAATTACCATCTCTTGTCCTCAAAAACTCTACTGTAGCCCACATATTTTATGTGTAGTGCATTCTAATTAAATTATAATTATCTGCCCAGAGAAGCAGAATTATAATTTTTCTTTCTTATTTTGTTTATTGTCAATTTTTTCCACATCGTTCTTAACGAATATACAATATCTTATATAACACATTTTACATTATATAATTATATATATAATTAATATGTTATAGAAAAAGAGAGAGAGAGAGAGAGTATTTGCTTTCTCTCTTTCTCGCTTGTTATATATATTTGAAAAATAACTATTTATATTATTGATATACGTATATATTATACGCAGCTTTTTCTCCATTATACATATTTTTATAATTTCTTTTGTATTGTTTTATTTTCTTAAACAGTTTTTATTAAAATAATTGTAAATGTTCTTTTTCCTTTATTAAACTATTTATTAATTGTTTGCATACGGTCATTCTCCAAATAACAACTTACACCTTTGTATTTTTGTATTTGTTTGAGGAAATCTTAAAAATAATGACATTAGTAAGAAATTGACCTCGCCATTGGACCACAAAAAGGCAGATAGAATATGAAGGCCTGTGAAATAAAAAGAATTTTGAGCGAGAAAATGATACTTTTCATGCCAGGAAATAAAATGAGTCATTCAATAAAATGGTCGTAGTGTCGGCATAACGAGCCGGGATAAAAGCGGGGGTGAGAGATCGAGCCTTCTTCCCCCGACGTCCTCCGTTTCATGTAGCGACCGTTCTCCTCTCGTCGGTTCACCCCTTCCCCACCCCATTCCCACCTTCCTTCTCATCTGGCAAATGGATGAGATAAATTGCGCTCTTGGCACTTGACTTTTAAGCCCACTAGGCAAAGATCTGCCCGACTATACTTACTTTTAAATGTCCTCTCTCTTGACTGGAGCTTCAGCAATGTCGACGACGACGGCGACGGCAACGACAACGACGACTACTGCGACGCTCGTCGGCGACGCCGCGCTGACGACGCGGGTAATGACGCGACTCCTCATGGATTAAGCTGTTAGAGGCTTACGAGGTGGTGATTATATGACGCCCGTGCGATCATCGGATGGGCAATTACGCCACCGTAAACGGCCGTCGTTGGCCTATAAACTCGTCGATTTGCCGCGGTCATACGGTAGGTAATGTTCTCCCGTAGAACGGGAATCAGGGATCAGGTACGGACCTGACGGAGAAAAGATAATTACTTATAAGAGCGATAAGATAAAGTAATAAAATAATAAGAATTCCATTTCAAAGAGGTAAACGCGGACGAATAAAATATGTATGCTTTTAAAAATGTATATTCTTCAAAAATTATCTTTAGACAATTATCTTGTAATAATGTAATAAGTCATATATGATGTATGTATTTCTCTTCTATATTATGATGTTTCTATACCTTAGATGTTTATTATATCTCTCTGTTTTCTTGCTATAAAATGTTTAAATAACGCAATGAGTAGTCCAAAGGAACCAAAAATCTGTAAAAATAAATACAAAAAGATAAATAATAAATACATTATACTATAAGATAAAGACTTAATATACATATATAGAACTTAAAATTTTCAAGGTTTATCTCTTAAAAGAAGAGAATAAACCTGTACAAGCTAACAATAAGATATTTATGTGACAAAGTATATGTGAAACAATGAAAAGGAATTGACGAATTTACGGGACAATTTTATCCAATGGACCGATTACCAATTCGCGACACGTTATCATGACATAAGACGTAACGGAAGCTTAAAGAACGCTATTGTCCCGCGCGGTTGGTCCACGAGCAAGGTAGGATTTAATAATGTTGAGAGGCCGGCTAGACATTGTGTACATATCAAGATTAATACACACAGCTTTCGGGCATCTTCAATATCTGAGCAGTTCAGAAGCGCGGCATTGTCTAAGGGCGACGACGCGGCTTCGCTCGCTGTGCTTTATGGCCGCCTCAACCGATGACAGTGATGACGAGCATTATACAACACATAATCGTCCCAATGGCTGCCATCCGCTTGATACACATGCACAGAAAACTATGTTTAGCATAGACTGTCATTTGCTCGGAACTCGGTCTCGAAAGTTTGCTTTTTAGATAACACATAGTACGTTTCTGATCTATTATGTGAAACAATGAAAAGGAATTGACGAATTTACGGGACAATTTTATCCAATGGACCGATTACCAATTCGCGACACGTTATCATGACATAAGACGTAACGGAAGCTTAAAGAACGCTATTGTCCCGCGCGGTTGGTCCACGAGCAAGGTAGGATTTAATAATGTTGAGAGGCCGGCTAGACATTGTGTACATATCAAGATTAATACACACAGCTTTCGGGCATCTTCAATATCTGAGCAGTTCAGAAGCGCGGCATTGTCTAAGGGCGACGACGCGGCTTCGCTCGCTGTGCTTTATGGCCGCCTCAACCGATGACAGTGATGACGAGCATTATACAACACATAATCGTCCCAATGGCTGCCATCCGCTTGATACACATGCACAGAAAACTATGTTTAGCATAGACTGTCATTTGCTCGGAACTCGGTCTCGAAAGTTTGCTTTTTAGATAACACATAGTACGTTTCTGATCTATTAATATATATATATATTTAAGAAATCTCCAAAACTTTTTTAGACTTCTCTAGGTCTCAAGTGTCAAAGTGCATTTCTAATTTATATATATATATTTAAGATTCTCTAAAATTTTTTAGAACTTTTTCTTGTTTTAACTCGTAAGACATTCGAGATATATAAATATATTCAATAGATTTGCGATAATTTTTAGAAAATTAACTCTGTACACAAAAAACGATAGCAATTCAAGTTATTAATTTAATGGATTAAAATTAACAACCTATAAAGTTTACATCATAGATCAAACATTTATCTACTTCACTTACTTTTGCTATAAATCCAGCGAATGAAGCCTGACATTAATATAGATATCTGTGTTAATCAAAATCGAGCAAGAAAGTCGAACACTCAAATCTTAAAGATTTTTAAAACATCTAAAAAATTTCTTCAAGATATATAAGACTTTTTTAAACAACCTTGTAAACTTTAATTAAGTATATTGTTGCGTAAATAGCATTTGAAAGTATTTTCATAAATCAAACAGTGCGTAAGAAAATAGCACAATTTCTCAATCGATTCACGCGTCGTTGCATCACAGTTTTTTAGTTTCGCCGGACAACCAATTCGCTGACGCAAATAGAATAACGACGAAATTTGACGAGAAAAAATTAGGAAGCGCGACGGACGGACGAAGGAATGCTCATGTCCTCGTCATTGTCCTCGACGTTGTGGTATCCACGAGCCGAGAGTCGGCCGAGCAAATACGAGTACGAGTCCTATTCCAATTCCAGCAAGTTAATTGGAATTGTTTGCTGCAGACACCGCGAGCCGTTTGCCCTCGCGCCCTTCTGAATCCTATACCTCGAGCAGCGCCTTCTCTTTGTCGCTGGTCTCCCCTGGCTACCGTTATCGTGACTTCAGCATGAAACTCACACCAGCCCGGCAGTCTCGTCGCGTTCATGCAGTTCCTGACATCCTGAGAGGTATTAATTTCTACCACCCACTCGGTATGCTTACTGAAGGCCTCGTGTTAAAATGCTTGCCCGTGTTCTTTCCAATTGCCCAAATAATCTTACTGTTAGAAGAATGCGTAATGTATTTGCCGTCTTCGCGATACATACACACATTACCTGTTTAATTAATTGCAGCAATGTTGGAGATCAAATTTAATATTATTGTTATATATAGTTGAGTTGTTATAATAAACATATAGATACATTAATTATATATATGCATACACATTATACAATTTACTAAAATTTTGCTAATGATCAGATGTCTATTGTGTGTGTGTGTGTGTGTGTGTGTGTGTGTGTGTGTGTGTGTGTGTGTGTGTGTGTGTGTGTGTGTGTGTGTGTGTGTGTGTGTGTGTGTGTGTGTGTGTGTGTGTGTGTGTGTGTGTGTGTGTGTGTGTGTGTGTGTGTGTGTGTGTGTGTGTGTGTGTGTGTGTGTGTGTGTGTGTGTGTGTGTGTGTGTGTGTGTGTGTGTGTGTGTGTGTGTGTGTGTGTGTGTGTGTGTGTGTGTGTGTGTGTGTGTGTGTGTGTGTGTGTGTGTGTGTGTGTGTGTGTGTGTGTGTGTGTGTGTGTGTGTGTGTGTGTGTGTGTGTGTGTGTGTGTGTGTGTGTGTGTGTGTTCTATTGTGTGTGTGTGTGTGTGTGTGTGTGTGTGTGTGTGTGTGTGTGTGTGTGTGTGTGTGTGTATGTGTGTGTGTGTGTGCATGTGTGTGTGTAATCATAAAGAATTAAAAATATTATCATAAATATACAATTAGCATAATTTATAAGATGTTATATACCTGTAAGATTTCAATCAGAGAATTATGTATTCAAACAATTGCCTGCATCTGTTTCAGTATTAGATTATTTTTTATTAAAATATTGCGATTATAGTAACGTTTTTAACTTCTTTAGAATATATATAGAGAGATATCGCACTTTTTTATTGAAACCCGGCAATGAATTATTTGTTTGTATTAGGCAAATTATACGAATCATTTGAGTGATTCTGAATATGCGGAAGAGAAAAGTAATGAATTCTGCATATCTATATGGCAGTTTTTGCATTTTCAATTTTAAAATTTATCTTACTAAATCGCGCATTCTTATAAATATAAGATTGGTGTAAAAAGTTAGATAAAATCGATTATATTTGCTTTTCTCAAGAGTATCATGTTAATATATATTCTTGTTTAAGATAATAACAATACATAAAACTCAAAAATTTTGCAATTTAGCACATAATTTTTATAATTATTATAAATTATTAAACTCTCTTTTATTACCATTATATAAATATTGTAAATTTTTCAAGAATTTGTCAAAGCAAATAATTTGATATCTTCGATGTTATTTTGATGTCTCGTTCAGAAGTTATGTCGTTACATAATATTTTTATCAATAATCTTGCAGAGAGATCTCGTATCTACGAAATCTTTAAATACGTCTCTACAATACCTGTAGAAATCTGCAAAAACTGTCGAAATATGTCTCATGCACAAGTTAATCAAATGCGTTCTTCGGCACGGCGTTTAAAATCTTTTAAATTATCACATAAGGGGCTATTTGTAGTGACATTTGTAGATGTGGTATATATATAATAGTAATCTCTTTTATAAATATCTCAAATTTTTCCATTTCTAATTATCTCGTTTCTTATTATAGATGATCTTTTTTGCACAATCAAGACATGGCAAGATTAGTTGAAGTGTTCGTTGAAGTTCTCTCTGTGTTAATTCTGATTATTGATAAAGCTCATTCTACCGTTGATTTGCTGATTATATTTCAGATAATTATTAATGATTCATTACGCATCTTGATCAAAATAAATTCTAGGATATTCTTTAAAGCTTTCTCTAACTAGAGAACTAAGGCGATGGGCCACGGTACCAAAAAGAGTGATTACAGCAGTTATTAAATCGCGTTAAAAACTAACATTATTATATAAACATACAAACTATACATTATATTATATAAACATTGTTTATATAATATAATGTATGTATATACATATGCATTATAAATATTAACTATAACCAAAATTGATTAGTTGGCAGGATATAAAAATGCTTTTTTTTATATTTATTTATACTATTGCTTATATTACGAAAGAAAAGGAGGAAAAACAAATAAAATAAGTACTTTATTATAAGACACAATAAATTTTTTATTAATTACACAGAAGCAATATATCCGCAATTGAATCCGAGGACTCTTATCTTACATTATTACATCAGTGTATAATTTGTTTGCATAAATTGCAAATAGTGAATGTTTAAAATGCTAGATGAATTTTTATTTAAGGCCAATTATTCTGGTACTAAGTGCCGAGAGCCCTACTAAATCCAATCCTTGCTCATTGCTTTTTGTGATAAATTGCAGGAAGACCTCATTAACAGCCAGATTATTGACAATGTTTTCAAATTCCGGGGATGAAACCTGTGAGACGAACTTAGCAAAGACTGTGGAAGTATTCACTTTTTCCTGAAAGAGAGCATCGATCTTTTCATAAGGTAGCAAAGCATAAATATCCCGGATCATTGCTGTCAGTCCACCGCCGACTTCTTGCTTTTTAATTTGAGATTTGAGGAAGCTTTCTATTTTAGGGGGCACATAGTCCTCCATACCGATGGCTTTGTGGAATGCCTGGATATTTTCATAAACATGGCATCCAGCATCTTCGAGGGATACTAGTAATTCCTGATATTTCTGAAGAGCTTCGACAGCGCGTAACAGGTCATGGAATTCGGGTTTGAACATGAAGAGGATAGCGTTTTGTACTCCTTCATCTTCGTTTACATACTTGAGTACTATGTCAGAAATCTTTTCCAATGGAAGAAGCTTCACGAAGTCAACAAACTCATCCTCTAACGTTTTAGAATGGCCCGGTATAGTAACACCGAGAACAATATACAAGACGTCTGCTACGATTTTCAAATTCACATTTCTATTCTTGAGTCCTGTTACAATGATCTGGAAGGACTCACTTTCGGAAAGCCTGCTGTCATTCCGCCGCCGACCTCTTGCTTTTTAATTTGAGATTTAAGGAAGCTTTCTATTTTAGGGGGCACATAATCCTCCATACCGATGGCTTTGTGGAATGCCTGGATGTTTTCAATAACATGGACTCCAGCATTTTGGAGGAATACTAGTAATTCCTGATATTCCTGAAGAGTTTCGACAGCGCGTAACAGGTCATGGAATTCGGGTTTGAACATGAAGAGGATAGCGTTTTGTACTCCTTTATCTTCGTTTACATACTTGAGTACTATGTCAGAAATCTTTTCCAATGGAAGAAGCTTCACGAAGTCAACAAACTCATCCTCTAACGTTTTAGAATGGCCCGGTATAGTAACACCGAGAACAATATACAAGACGTCTGCTACGATCTTCAAATTCACATTTCTATTCTTGAGACCTGTTACAATGATCTGGAAGGACTCACTTTCGGAAAGCCTGTTAACGATCTGTTGGCTGTTGGATCTGAGTTCGTTAAGCAAGTCGTTGAAGGCTGAGGAATATCTCAGCTTATCCACGTATAGGCTAATAAAGTCGTCGTAATTCAAGAGGTCCTTGACATCTTTGAATAATCCTGCGAGACCCCAGCTTCTCCTTTTCATTACATTATAAGAGACAGGTGTAGGTTCAGGTGCAGGTTCAGGTGTCAGATCAGCTGTAGGGGTAGATGAAGGTGTAGATGTAGGTGTAGGTCTAGGTGTAGATGAAGATGTAGGCGTGGATGCAGATGAAGATGTAGGCGTGGGTGTAGATGTAGGTGTAGATGAAGATGTAGGTGTAGGTGTAGATGTAGATGTTGGTGTTGATGTTGGTGTTGATATTGTTGGTGGTACGAGTTCCTTGATTCCGACGGCTCTATTTATCTGATTTATTAAGTTGTAGCTTTCGACGCCTTCCTCTTGCAGATAATTAAGAAGATTGATCACTTCAGGAATATTCTCCAAATCTATCATTAGATTCTTGAATACAGATGTGATTTTGAGAAACTTAACAGCTTCTTGTACTTCAGGATCATGCGCCATGTAATCCCCAACAACTCTAACAATTCTTTTCATAGGAAGTAAATCGAGAATTTCTTGAAGATCTTCATGAAGAGGACCTTTGCCGAAATCTGGGAACTGGTGAGATTGACCCAAGCCAATGATGGCCAAGATGGTAAATAGCGCAGAGAATAGGAATTTCATCTGCAAATATATAATAACCGCATATTTAATAAATGTGTAAATATTATAACACATTTTATAATGTGTGTGTATCCAAATATAATGTATATTGAAAAAATATTATTTTGAAAAAGAAATGTATTTTTTTAAAATTATATTTAATTTGTAAAATTTGAACACATTGATAAACTATAGGAGAAAAGAAGATAATAATTATCTATAAGTTAAATTGCTTTTAATTATATGCAAATTGCCTAAAATGTCTTTTTACATAAACAAAAATTTAAAAATTTTTATAAATTAAAGGAGAAGCCTTAAAATAGAAATATATATAACATATATTTATATATATGTGAAATAGATATGTATGTATACAATATTTAATAAATATGTATGTGTATGTATCATATAACATGTGTATAAGATTTTTCTGGCACATATTTATCGTATTCATACATATATATCATTGATTAATTGATTGACTAGTTCTTAGAATAAATTTTATTTGAAAAGAAAATATTAATTTTCAAAGATCAACTACAAATATAGATTAAACATAGAAGATTAAAAATAAAACTATAAATATATAATTCATTGTTAATAAGTTAATAAAAAAATTGGCATTTCACATACATACACATACATTAAACTTTTACTAAGAAGGAAAAAACTGACACTAAAATATTTATAAAATAACTGAAATTAAGAAGCAACATATAGTAAAAATAATTTGTTAAGCAAAGTTTTTAAAAAAGTGTATAAAAAAGACTTTCTTACTTACCGTGGCAGCTGTATGAATGCGCTTTGAGATCCGTAAATAATTATCGTACATTTATATATACTGCCAGTATCAAGTTACATAAAAGACTAGATAAGATTGCGATCAGATCGATATACTGATACACGAGAAAAAACTAAGGATTATTTGATAAGTTTTTGGACATAAAAAACACGAAAGTTCTTATTATTTGTTTTTCTCTCACATGTATCAAATAATGAAAAAACAACTAAGAAATATAGATGCACTTTGCTATTCATATTACAATAAATATATTACAAATGCATATGTAAATTTATTTAACAGGCATGCATTTTCTTAAACGGGTGTTCTAATAAAATAATCAATTTTAAATGTTTAGAAATTAGTTCAACTACAACATATTTTACACATTTTGCCTCACAATTTTTATATTTTGATATTGTATAATGACTAGTCATTTATTTTTGAACATAAGTTATGATCGAAACTTTGATATTGCTAGTATCTTAACTGCCTATTTCTTACAATATAATCATTTTTAATAAATTGTTTTATCATTGTGATTTGTTTGATATCTTGTTATTAATGATATTTATCTTACACAATAATCGATATCTTAATCATAGATTACGTATTTTTCGTAGAATAACTTTTTTACTTCTTATATTGAACATTTTATAGTAAACTTACACGGAACTAAGATAGTGCGATAATCATTCTTCCTTTTTCCCGACATTTGATATTGATTATGTCGTTCATTTCATTTCCCGGAACATACTTAAGACAACTTATTGCCAATATCGATTTCTTTGTTTCTCGTTATTATATTGTCCATATACAATTAAAAATTATCCACAAGATAACATACTAAAAAACAAGTTATTTCTCGGAATATATGTATTTATTTATAAACTACAATTATTAAAAATAATGGGAATAAAATCTAGATCTATTATAGCAAATATTAATTTGATGCCTAATAAAAAATATGGCCTAATTTACTTACAATGTAGAAATATAGAATTTGACGTTACAAAATATCAAATAATTAATTATCGAAATGATGAAGTAAAGAAGTTCTGTTAACAAAGTATATCAGTCTTATTGTTAAATAATAACAATATTTCTATTGAAGATTTTACAATTTTAAAATAAACTATTCCTATATTAAAAAAGTAAAATATATGAAGCATAATATATATGTTTTACATATATATGTAAAATTATACTAACAAAACGATGCAAAAACAGCAAACTTTTTTTACAAATAAGATTTTATAAAACATACTGCTTTAAATAAAAGATGTATGTAGATAAAAAAAAGAAGAGATAGTGCAAACAATATAACATTTCATTGAATTTGTTATATTCAATGATTTATTAAGTAACGTTTACATTTTTCAGAAATTAATATCGGCAATGTAATCTTATCTAGTTTTTTATTTAAGTAATCTACTAAATATAATCAGTCTAGTATGATGCTATATTCTTCAATATAATTTTACGAGATTTCTATACGCGAATGTCAGTGTTCACCCACAGCAGTCATGGTAAGTAAAGAAACAATCTTTATGCACATTACTTTGAGAATTATTTTTATTCAAGTAGCATTATTTAAACAAAATCACGGTTTTTTGTTTTAGTTGCAGATTCTATATAGGTTCTTCTTCAAAAATTAAAATCTTGCTCAACAAAATTCTATATAAAATTAATTTGATTAATATAAAAATTTTTTGTATATATTTCTATTTTAAACATTTTATTTTTATATTAATAAGTAATAATACATACATTTGGAAGAGAACACAAATGACTCAGAAATTATGCCTGACATTAAAATAAATAATATTACAGATGAAATTCACGTACAAGTTAACGTTGTTTGCCGTCTTGTCCATTATCGGCCTAGGCCAAGCTCATCAGGCTCCGGATTTCGGCAAAGGTCCTCTTCATGAGGATATGCAAGATATTCTGGATTTAATACCTGTTAAAGAAATTAATAACATTTGCCAGGAGTACTTAGCGGATCCTGAAATACAAGCTGCTATGCAATATATCCTAACGACAACTATAATCGAAGACTTGATGTTAGATTTCGAGGCTATCCCCGAAGTGATCAACCTTTTTAATTATCTGCAAAAGGAAGGAATTGAGATTTACTTCTTAATAAATGAAATTAACAAAGCTCTTGGCATCAAGGAACTCGAACCATCCATTTCGCATTCTGCGATCAAGAAGAGGACTGGTGGAATCGCCGGATTTTTCAAAGATATCAGAAAAGTGCTTCCTTCTGATGACTTTATTCACATCTACGTGCAGAAAATGAAAACCTCTCGAACCTTCGTCAGATATATCAATCAACTTAAGTCCAATAATTTCCAACAGATTGTCAACAAAGTTCACAAAATTAAATCCTTTCAGATCATTTTAAATGGCCTTAAGAACAGCGGAGTAAACACGCAAATTGTAGCGGATGTCATGTTCATTGTTCTTGGCATTACTGTACCAAACTAAATTATGCCTATTTGCGCATACGATAGATGATAACTTTTTAGACTTTCTGGAACTTATACCGGTAGAAAAATATAATGAGATATTGCTCATTTATAAACGAGAATAAAAACAGTGCAAATCGTTCGTATATACTTATTTAAATCGACTTTCATGATCAGTTACGTGCTGTCGAAGCTCTTAAGAAATTTCAAGCACTCATAATATAGTTGCAAAAAGCTGGATTAAGTGTTGTCGATTATATTCCACAAGGCTATCGGCATGCGAGAGTATATATATCATCTAAAATAGACAGTATTTTTAAATCTCAGGTTTTGGAGTGCAGAAAATCGGCGATAGAATAATAAAAATGCTCAATAATTTTTATAATATATTACCTTTGAAAAAAATCAACGATCTTTACCAAAAAGAAGCTGCAGATTTTCAAAGTTTGTGCTGATTTTATCGCCAAGTTAAAATTGCCAAAGATCATCGATAATTTATACGCTACTAAAATTTAAATATAAAAAAGATATTTTAAAGACCAGAGAAGAGAAAGAGAGAGGAAAGAGAGAGAGAGAGAGAGGGCAGAAGGATTGGAACTTCAGGTGGTGATAAAATCATATTAGTATCAATATATATATATTATATTTTAAACATTAGCAATTTGCAATTATATTGCGTAACATGTAAATGTCATTGATAAATATAAAGTTTCGAATTAAATAATTAGTTTTTTTTGTAATTAATAACAATTTTATATTGCTTTATATGTAATGTAGACCTATAAATGTCTATAATTAATAAATTATTTTATTTATTTTTTATGATGTACTAAAGAGCTAAATTTTCTAAACAAAACAAACATTTTATCTACCTATATACTATGAACTTTAGTACAGTAAACTTTGCACAACGTTTTGTTCGATATCACTTTCTTCTTCAGCTACTTTTTTTTCGCTTCTACTTAAAATTAGCTTTGTCTCCTTTCTCTATCACAACAGAATGGTTTATCGATGATAGCACACATTATTTTCTCCCTGAATAAGTTATATCATCACTATGTGATAAGATTTATATGTAATATATAAAAATCTTTTGTTTACAATTGCTAAAGTTAGCAATTTTAACACAAATAGAAATTCCGTATAAAAAGATATATTTAAAAAACTTATTATGTATTGATATATCAACTTCTTTGTGTGTATTTTCCGCGTTATTATATCGATACAAATAAATTATCACATATTGCAACAAAACTTTGTAGAAATAAAACCTTGCATAGTAAAGCTTCAAAAATTACTTCAAATAAAGAAGATATCTAGAAAAAACAAACGTAAGAATATAACATTTTATTAAATTTTTCCATGTTTAATAATTTATCGAACAATTTTTACATCTCTTAGATGATGATGTCAAAGTAATCTTATCTTTTTCCTTATTAACTGATTTACCTAAACATGATGCTTCCAGTATATAAATACGCGAGAATTATTTAAGAACCTCAGTGATTATCCACATCTGTCACGGTAAATTAAGAAAAAATTTTCAAGTGTTTTTTGGAAAAAATTTAATTTTTTGTATTAAGTAATTGTCAGAATGATTTATATATATAAGTACCGATCTTTTTAAAATTTCACTTATGAATATAAAATTAATATATTTTTTAAAATAATATTTTTTTATTGGTGTGTCATATTTATATCATACTAAAAAATACACATTATAATGGTTAGTATTAATTTATTCAGCTCGGGGGTTTTGATATATTTGCAGATGAACTTTGCATTAGTGCTATTTGCCGTCTTGGCCATTATCGGCTTTGGCCAAGCTCATCAGTTTCCGGATTTCGGCGAAGGTCCTCTTCACGAGGATATTCAGGACATTCTGGATTTAGTACCTGCTGAAGACATCCTGAATGTATTTTTTACTTATTTGGCAGAGGATTCTGAAGTAGCAGATGCTTTTGCAAACCTTATATCCTCAAACATTCTCAGAAATCTAATGGAAGATTTCGAGGCTATCCCAGAAGTGATCAACTTTTTCAACTATCTGCATAAAGAAGGCGTCGATATTTACTTCTTGATAAACAAAGTTAACAAAAATCTCGGTATCAAGGAACTCGAACCACCTCCTTCTCATGCGTATTCTACGATGATCACCGGCGGAATTGCCGGCCTTTTCAAAGACATCAAGATACTGTTCCATTATGATGATTATATTCGCATCTACGTACGGAAAATGAAAATCTCTTCAGCTTTCGTCCGCTTCGTCAATCAACTCAAGTCCGACAATTTCCAGCAAATTATTAACAAAGTGTATAAAATTAATTCGTTTCAGATCATTTTGAATTTCCTGAAGAGCAAGGAAGTGAATACAAGAATCGTAGCAGACATCATGTTCATCGTTCTCGGCATTACTGTACCAGACAAACCAGATTATGTTCACTATTCGTACGGTAGATAACAAGATCTTGGATTTTTGGAATCTTATTTTGATAAAAGAGTAATGAAATTATACTAAATTATATATATGAAGATAAATGAATACAAGATATTTTGAGCTATTAAAGTTAACACCCGAATTCTACTTTATATTACATGACATCGGAGTTCTTAAGGAATATCAAATAATTATAATATGTCAGAGCAGAAAACTGAATTTGGTCGAATTATTAATTATATCTAGATGTTATTCATTTGCTGCAACATAAATAAAGAGCTTATATGTATCATAAAGCAAAATAAATTTTTATATATTTAAATAGACACAATATTATCTCAAATAGAGCAAATAATAATATCTTAAGAATATTGCCTAATCCTTGCTTATAGCTATATGTAATCTGTAATTAAAATGTACTTTAAATTTATGCAACATAATTTATATTCATCTTTAAAGTTTCGTTGTTGTGATACTTCTGATCCATTTATGGAGAGTGTACATTTCTGTTACTGATTTATATACACAAAATTAACTCTTCTTTATTCAATTCACGAAGATAAAATTATGTAGATAATACAAATGTACAATTTAAAGTTAAAAGACAAATATTTATAAAAAATTGTATCTTTACTAAATTATTGAAAAAATATAACATTATATCTTTATATTTTTAATTAATTTTTAAGTATGTAATAGTTCCACATGCAGAATAATTATTAAACAAATGACAATAAAAGCATTTGATGAGACATAAAATGGTCCAGAAATTTGCGATTAATTGATTGATTATCAACAAATCATAGTAAAAAATTCAATACTTTTAATGTTATTTTAATTTTATACAGTCGCATACAACATATTTTGTTTAAAATTATTTAATTTTAATAAAGGACAAAAATTTATAAAATTAAAACCTAGAACGTGCATGCGATGTTAATAAACGTAAGATATCGATTTTAGAATAGTTAATATTTCCGATAAATAAGAAAACAATTGCCTTAAATTTTAATCATAATACAAGTATAAATTATATAACAAATGTGTAATTAAATAAGATAGTTGTTTGTCAAGAAAAATCCGTCCAGAAGAAAAGATGGATTCTTTTAATTTAAATAGATCTATGATATTTTCTACATTAATATATATGTGATTCAAAATATTAAATAGATTGAAATATTTTACATTTTTATGAGAAATATGTGTGTGAAATTAATTTTATAATTTTTTATTATGCATATATGTAATCTATTAAAAAAAAAAAAATGGGTCAAATCTGTTTGTAACCTTTCTTTCAAAACTCGATTAATTCGATAAGATTGGTTATCGAGAAAAATTATCTATTGCTTCTGTGTTACAATCATTATCCGCTGCATATATACTTCAATAAATCTCTTATCATACAAATATGTGATAAAAGCTTTCAATGAGTCTTATTTTTAAAGTATACAATCTCTATTGCGATTAATATGTAAAAAGAAGTCTATAATAAAATATACATCTTAAATTCGTTTTAAAATCATTTTTTTAAATACATTTTATTTTAAAGTCACGTGCTAGGATTAAAATACATAAAATCTTTGTTTAATCTTTGAAAAAATGACGAAAAAAACTAAAAATTAATATGTAAAAAGAAGTCTATAATAAAATATACATCTTAAATTTGTTTTAAAATCATTTTTTTAAATACATTTTATTTTAAAGTCACGTGCTAGGATTAAAATACATAAAATCTTTGTTTAATCTTTGAAAAAATGACGAAAAAAACTAAAAATAGGAAAAGTATAAAAAGAAAGACATTCTGTGAAAACAATATATCTGAGCATCTAAAATATTTTTAACTATTCTTTTAATTACTTTTATTCTTTGTAAAATTATGCAAACATATAAATGTCAATATTTTTATTCTATTATTTTTATTGTTTAAATCTATTAAAAATTGATTTACAATTGACAATTTCAAATCACGCTGATATTACGATAAAACATTCTTTAATTTATCGAGTTTGAAATTTTTTCATTATAGTTTTCTAAGACAGATTGATTCCAAGCTTTTTCAGTAAAAAACATCATCGTTACGTCTTTCGTAACATACTGAAAGTTTTATTGATCATAAGAGAAGGCGACTTTTGCACCGTGTGTTACGAATGACTTTGTACGCTCGCACCTATTCGATAAATAAGAAAAGACGAGTCAGTGCAGGTGTGACGCTAACTTTTAAAAGAAAGCTAAAGAGTTGGCATCCGATTTCTCGTGCTGGAGCCAAAAAGAATACCGTTAGTCGCGGGATGACTACGTACAGACATGAAGAAAGCAAAACTACAGAGATAGAAATGGAACCGAGAGAGTGTAGAAGCTGATGGTGTTCCTCTAATTAAAATTGTTACGATTTAATAAGCCTCGGAACTTACCATTGGCGCGTAATGAGAAGTCATGAGAAGAATAAGTAAGACAGAACAAAACGAGAGAGATTTCTAGAAGAGGAATGAAGTGAGATTGAGCAATTCGATTTTATAATTTTATTAATAAATCAAATAAATTAAATAAATAAATCAAATTGTCTTAATAATATAAAACAGTTAATTACTTATACTGTGTGTAAAAAAATACATGCCAGATTTATGCGTCTCTAATTTCTCAAGAAAAGAGGAAACTTTGTGATCTTCTATATCTTGTACTGTACTACGTTTAATTGGCAACGGCGGTAGCATCGGCTTCATAATTGTACTTCGGAGGATCCCCGTTTCCTCTGAAGTTCCACCTGTGCGCGGGGTTGCAACGGCAAGTCATATCAAATTATTTTCTCTTGCTGGCCAGAAAACTTTTGCTCGATATTATGGCGGCATGTGGCGGTAACAGCCTGCCGTGCCGGTCCTATCGTTACCGACGTAACGGTCTCGAGGATTTTCACAGTAAAACAAGAAGAACCAACTAAGAAAATGTGTTCGGTATTGCATTAAAGCCGCTTGCCGCCGGGCAGAATTCCGCGGGTAATTTCGATACTCCATTCGTTGCCATACCGATACGTAATAATGGATGCGAAACGCATACGTAAAAAGAGCATTTTGGAATTTCAACAAAACTACAAGATGCTACGAAAAAAATAATTATATTATCGTATTTTACAGTACCGGCGACATTAATTTATTAGAGATCATAAAAGATTAAAAAATTATAGATCCATAATAGGAAATAATCTGCATAAGCTTTTGTCAATCACATAATTTTTTAAAATTAGTAATTAATATTTAAAATCTCGATCTGATGTCAGAATAGAAACTTATCGATTTCTAAAATGAATGAGAACAAATATCTTATAAAAGCGTGGAATGAAAATATAGGAGCGGACGAGAAAAAATTTGTATTTTACGGCGCGTTATCCGAGGGCGACATCGGGAATTGGTGACCGACTAAACTCGGCCAATCGGAAGTCTCTCTCGATGTTTGATGGCGGAAAAAAGCCCCCCCAGTGGCCCAAAGGTCAACGATGGTGCGGAGAGTAAAGCGCTTCTTTTAGTCCTTTTAGTGTTACGTCGTTCGTGTTATGTTGCTTGCTTTGCGGAAGACTCTTGGACAAAGGAGGACTCCGGGACGATTCTGTGTTGCCGGGGAAGCGGAGGGGTGGCCCGCTAGAAAGTGGCAGAAAAGGTGGCCGTAACAAATCCTCCGCAAGTAATCGAGGTCGTGCCTCGGCAAGGTTTTACTCTCGAACACTTAACTCTATTGCGATTGGATTCTCCAGCTGCCTGTAGTACGCTCACCATCGCCCGTTTCGTTTTCTCGCTACTTTGCCGCTCTCGCCCCGTTTCGCGCGCCCACTATCCCCTTTGTCTCTTTCTGTACTGCTGCCTGGACCACCTATATCGCGGAACACCTCGGTGGTTTCTTACACGTGGAAACCTTATTACAGGCGACACGATAAAATACCCCAGAGAGACGGAAGAAACCGTTGCTCGAGTACCGGCACCACTATGAACACTGACAGGGTGCAGTGAGAAAGGACGATACAAGAATTGTATCCCGTGCAGCAATGACAACTTTTAAAGAGTGTACGTAAAGAAATATATTCAGAAATGCACAAAAAAATATATATACATAAGTTATCAAAGAGGGAGAGAGATAATATCTTTAGAAAATTAACAATTTTTAGAGAGACAGAAAATTAGATGATTTTAATTTTATCATTAAAAATCAGTGTGCGATTATTCCAATTACAAAATGGTAAATAAGACAAGTGACATAAAATGTTAAAAAAGTTATTAGAATATTAACAAAAAAATGTTGCAGTTATCTCGGAACAGCGGCACGATGAATTCTTAGCGGTCGGTGTAGAAAATATGACTTTCGCGCCGCAGAATTGCGGGATCGTCGAGGAGAAGAGCGATAAAGAACCGTAGGGGTTAGCAACCTCGGTAGACGTGCACAAGTTCGCTTGTATTTCAATGTCGGGACATCCGGCCACTCCGACGAGTGATGTGGTCTGCTATCCCCGTACATCCGGCCGTCGCCAAACACTGTCGTGTGCGTTCGCCCTTCCGTATGTTTGCCTGGGTTCAACTTTCCTCGGCGCCATGGGCCTGACTGTCACGAGGTGACCGCCTCCTAACGCACGACCCTTCAGCCTGTGACGCGAAAACCGCGTCATTGCGGGTTACATAGTAATATAGCTGCATGTGCACCACGAAAAATGCTGTTGCGAGAGAGCAGAAAGCTCGAAAACGCAAAGCTGCTTGACAGAGTTTGTTGACAATGTCTTTGTTATGTATGTGTAGCTTATGATTTAGCTCTTTAACAAATAGACTTAAAACTTTAGGACAGTATACGTATAGTAGAAATAAATCATCGTCAAAATTGTTATTTTTTTTTGTGTATATATATAAATCAGATAAAATATATAAATAATATCATATTTTTTAAATTTTATGTCAATTCTATATTCAACTCAATCAATCAGATGTAAATAATAAAATATTACACATAACTCTATGTTTGACATAAGAAGAAAATCAGATTTTAAACTTTATCAGATAAAAAAAACAAACTAAACACTTTAGATAGTGTATATAGTACATATAAAATAAATAATTAGAAAACGATTAGGATTAGAAAACTATTAAACAATTAAATTAAAATCGTTCATTTGAGATTTGATAAAAAAGTAAACAGATAAAAATAATCTCTTACTACAATAGTATATAATTAATTGTAAGAAAAATATCCTACAACACTAAATCTATTCATAATATATATATATGACACACATATTAGACATAGAATTATATACCTTCAGAAAAGATGTGTATAACAATTATGCCAATTCGATCTTCGTGCTAATTTCGTAATACGGATTGTATGTGATAGTATTAAACCTCATCTCAAATATTATTTCAGGAAATTCAGTTTAATAATAATTTTACGTGACAATTAATAATACACGGTATTATTGAAAATTGCGATAGTGCATACGATTATGTAGGTAAATTGTTCAATTACTCGTTCACATTAATTGGATGCTCGGCACATTGAAATATTTGTTAATATCTCTCATCACAAATATATTACAAATATATTATTTAAAATTATATAAATTTTATATTTATAAATGATTACAAGTTGTACTACATTATCCATACACTTCCATTATACTTTAATATACACATACACATATACATTTTTATAAGGACATATATATTTATAAATCTTTTTTATTTTAAAAAATAAGAATAATGGATGCTGCCACTGTTTCGTCTAATAGTTTAATAGATCATATAATAAACAAAGAATTAAAAAAAAAAAAAAAGAAAATTGCAATTGTCAGCAAACGAAGATTAATACTCCCTTCACAACGTTGTTAATTCGATCGCATCTATCAATAAGATACAGGTGGTAAAGTGATAATATCATACTATCCGGTGTTAAGACTAGATTATCGAATATGCCTTTGCATCATCTACATGTAGCTACGTGGAACCCCGATAACGAGCAAACTTTCGGCCCCGGCCACTCGAGCAAAGTAATTATGCTCGTATTCCTCGTCGAGTTACATTAATTAATGTCGGCTGCAGGGCGAAACTGTGACTTGCAAGGCATTCTTGAGAAGAACCTTTGCAACGTAAACACATGTGTTGCTATCAATAAGATTGAAAGCGTACTCGAGATAATACGCTGATAGCGAATCTTTCGCCAGAATAATATCTATAAAATTATTGTAATAAGATAGATATACTTTTCGATTATCAAATTAATTTCACTGATCATATGATTTCTTTTTACTCTAATGATAACTTGCAGAAAATTGAAAAATAAAGTTGTTGTAGAAAGATAAATATTTTAATATGTACACTCTACACATCAAGATATCAATTTAATTTCATATATAATTTAAGCCGATAATAGAAAAAATTATATTTTTATAGTAGATATATCTCGCGTATCTATTGATTTTTTTCCTATATTATATATACCCATACATATATATCAAAATCTTTATTTAATTTTCACTACATTTTATCTAAGTAAACTGTATCGCATCTTTTTATCATATTCTCTGTTATCACATTGTTTGTTAAGACCTAGAGATATATAATAAAAAGTTACCGATATTATATAATTTCGTCTTCATAACAAATTTCAAAGATAATATGTATATCTCGTTTGTTACATAATATATTCTAATTTTATTATAATAGATATTATGACACACACATACATACACGTATAATGGGTAATCTAGAATCATCATTTTTTGCAAATTTTAATAACGTGCAAATAAATGCAAGTAATACATTTTATAAATTGAAAATTTATATTTTTTGCGTATATTACAAGCATCTTTGCGGTTTAATAGAATCCAGTTTGCTGTATACTGATCAAGATGCTACTTTCTTTCTGCAAGACGATCAACGTCACGACGTCCCTTAGGTCATCTATGAAATCACATTTCACCTGTATACATATACTTTACAGGAGCAATTTTCTCGGGAGCAAACAAGTCGACCTTCTCGCATGCATTAAACTTTGAACAGTCGCGCAAGAAGGCAACATGGCTATATAGATACTTTCTGCATATAAGATTCGAGATTCTGCGATATGTTTGGCAACAAAATGTAATTTCAATCGAGCCACAACTGTCGAATGCCGTACAATATTTTTCAAAATTCATTTTTTTACGAGATGCTTTCAATGTTTGTATACGGTTTCCTAAAATTTCTTTAAAAAATCATCTATCTTCAATTCTTAAAAATATAAAATGCTATTAACAAATGCTATTTCATTTCGAGATAAGCTCTAAATGAGAAGATGTCAATGGAGATATGCTTGTAATAACTTGTACAATTTTAAACGCAATGCTAAGCCTTAAATTAAAATTCATCAAAATTTACTTCACAAATTGAAATTAAATAATAAGATAGTGCTCTATCATTTATTTGCGCTTTTGAAGCTTTAGCGAGAAACCTCTCGTTTTCAACGAGCTCATATAACTTAAAATGTAAATAGCAATTATAATATAATTACGCAACTAAACGGTATGTGTGAGTATTAAAGAAAAATTATTCAAACATGTTATGAGTCTCACTATTGTACACATATCTGTAAACTTCTAGGCGGTTTAATCCCTGGTTCTGAAATTACCGGGGCGAGACCATAATTCTTGTTCGGTCCAGTGGTGTATACCTTTACCGTCGACCCCACGAGGGTCCAACCGGCATTGTTTCTGCTGGCGCAGTTTATCTGCATAGAACCACATGTTATTGTTGTGTACTTTGCCCCGCAGACGTGCACCGCTCGTTCGTATCTCGTGATATAATAACCGGTAACGGCAATGCTTTAATCCGGGGAGCGGCATGGGGTACAAAAGGTGTGAGCTACGGAAGTAAGCTGATTAGGAAGCCGCCCTCGTCTTCTCACCTCTTGAAACTAACCCTTCACCCCCCCC
>NW_021848825.1:2323312-2338435 GCF_003651465.1 Formica exsecta | reverse complement strand
TCCCCCCCCCCCCCCTTTCTTCGTTCTTGTGTTCCGATCCTATTCCTCCATCTTCCTCTCTATATCTCAGCTTCTTTGTTCCTCTGTTTATCTCTGTTCTTGCTTTTGCTATTTCTCTCCTTCCGCAGCATCCGAACACACGCATACAAACGGACACCAATCGCCCTCGTCTCACTCCAATCCTCTCTTACAGTTTCTCAGCGCTCGCGCGGGATAGTTGGCAACGACAATATATCAAAGCATTATACCTGTCGGTTACGCCTGGTAGAGCGGGAATAAAGTAATTTATAAAGACGACCAGGAACACTTTCATGCCATCCGAGCGTCGCCGTCGACGCCCGATGCTTTTCTGCGGATTCATCGCCAGGCGCTCAGCACGCCGCCTGCATCTCTAACGAAGTACACGCGACGTGGAAAGATTACGTTAATCCTTCAATAGAGAGCCGCGGCGAGATCCTTCTAATACGCATCAATTAAGCGCAAGTAATAGAACCTTCCGACAGTCATGGAACGTGAATGTAACCTAAAGCGTCTTTTTACGATCTTTGGCAGATAAAACTGCACATCTCAATATACAGAATGTTTTAGCTATTCATACCCTTTCTCTCATCTGTGGCTTCTTTGATTAAGCTTAAACTCGATCTTAAACTCGATTATTTGTTTAAAAATGTCATTATCTCTTTCGTTGGTATTCTTTAATATTTATCGTTAAATATATCAAAGTAATAAGAGTAATTGGGGTTCTGTTAAAAAATCAATTTAAATAAAATAAAGAATAAGAAATAATTATTTTTCTTTTTGTCAAGTTATCTTATTATTTTCTTATATCCTACATAATCCATGCATTTATATATATTACTTGTGTGAATTTTCTATTGTATTAAAAAAATGGAGAAAAGTATTATTGATAATTTTTGTATAAAAATATTATAATTTTAAAACTACAAACGCGGGCACAAGTATATAACAAATGGAGGCAAATACTCTGCTGTTTTGCGCACACGAAGAAAAAAAATGTCATTTCGTAAATAAACTATGTGAAGGTAAATGTACACGCATTTTAAAATCCTACACTCTGGCTGAACGTACAACGCCGGCTTGAAACAATACGCGACATGGAAACATGCACGAATATAAATATTTGCTTTCCATTTCATACGTTTTACTCCGAATATGCTGTTATTTTAAATTCTTTAAAGACAAATTCTTTTGTCGCTCGTTACGTGTTGTAACGGTTGAATATAATTTCAACAATTCGCGACATTGTAAGATTGTACTCTTTTACACATTCCAATATAAAAAACATATAATTTTGTAGAATTAATTCAATATTAAGTCGATTAAAGCAAATCGTTTTCTTAATTCGTTTCACGCGCGTAATCGCTTTGATAAAAGAGAGGTAGTAAGATGTCGAAAACTGTTTTCAAGATTAATTAAAGTTAACAAGCCTTCTGTTTCGTTAATCAAATGCAGAGTTTCGCCGAGAAATGATGGTAGCCTTTGCAAGCTGTTTTAGAACTTAATGCCTGAATACGAAATTTATATCAAACTCGAAACTTGGAAGTCTGAATTCGCATGCAAACGCATCGCGAATGCATCCGACGCTTCTTATTATAACAACTAGGAAGACAATCCACTTAATCGCTGCATACAAACTGAATAATCCCCTTGATCTACTGAATACAAACCGCAAATGCTTGCCGCAATAAACTTATGTCACGAATACGAAACTAGTACGTGTCTGCCTGCTCTAATGTGACAAATCTCTTAGTTCTTATTTTTCCTCTACCTTCCTACCTTTAATTTTATTTATTCCTACCTTGAGCATGACTTTTGACTGGTCAAGTATTTACGATCCCCGATGGACGGCAGCGGGCGTGCTTCATACTTTTCACTTCTCGCAAAAATCAACGCGGAAATCCTCAAAGGAGGAAACCTTCTTCCAACAACGACAGCTACATCTGCGGCATAGAGGAACAGCTCTCGCTCTGATATGTCAGTCTGGATTTAAACTTGCAAAACTTCACTTCTTTATATAATAAAAGATAAGCATTGCAAGAAGTTACATATTAGAATCTGTGATTTGTAGATTTATATGTTACATGCGTTTTATAAAATCTATTTTTTTATAAAAACTTACTCTCATATATATATATATATATTTATTAATAAAAATTCTCATCGATACGAAATAATATATAGCAAGATTCAATTAATATCACGCAAAGGAAACAACAAAAGCATAGGATGAGATGAGCTTTGGAAATTCGTCTTTGTCGCGCGCCGTTACATCAATTTTCCGCGGAGTTATTGTCGCTCGTAAAATTAAAAATTGATTGCGCGGGGGTTAGATAGGTCGCGGCTACTACACATGTGGTAGCGTATACGCGCACAGCTGATTCATTCATGTGTTTCTACGAACGGAGACGCGCGAGTCACGCGAATCGCGCAACGCGACGACGAACAGTTGATAAGGTCAGTCGCGTGAGTCTAGCAGATATGTGGGTCACGCGATGTGACTGAGGGACTTGACATCGCAATACATGCAAGCAAATTTGGTCGATATGCACTTGATAAAAAAGTTGTAAAAATATACGTAATCTTTGCGATGACAGTCTTTCAATATATTGTTGCCAACTGCTATATTATAACTTTTTCCGTTTTTCAAAAACATTTTGTTATTCGGATTGAGCTTGTGCAATAAAATACAAATTGCACAAGATCAATGATAAATTCATTAAATTGAACACATTAAAATAATGAAAAATAGTAATATATTAGATGTTTAATTAATAATTAATTTGGAATTTTTAAGAAACAGGATATTTTACATGCATTTACTCTGTATTGCGTTATAATATTCCACAACAAAAATAAATTGTCTTTAATTAATTAATTACTTTAAAATATCTATGAGAGACATTCTTTACCAATCTTAAGGCCTGGAAACGGTTTATGCAACTTTAGTAAGTGCCACTTTGGTTACCGTTTCACACGTAGAAAAGTATACACGTGCGCGGGAAGACGGTAAGATTTTAATCTCTCGTTTTACGTGCAAAGATCATGGAAAAGAAATGATAGGAAAGGATTAATCTCGGGAAGAAATTTACGCGGCGTGCGCGAGTTGCTTTTTACATTCGCCATGCCGGCAATCGCGGTAATTCCACGCCAGCACGTGATAAGGATAACGATGACGATAATCCCGGCATCTTCGAGTATAAATATGTTTGTATGTGTGTCTGTCTTTCGCGAAAGTCGAGGAGTCATTTCACCATCGTCTGATATCGATTCGTCGGTATTTCGAAGCCCGAAATGTTACGGATATACATATATATCTCGCGGGGTAACGCAATTCGACATGCGAATGCGAATGGCATAATGACGGGCAAATAAGTATGGTAATGTCGCGACAAACAAGTTTGTGGAGCGCGTCGCGACGTGCCATGCCGTTCCGGCTCGTTTAGGGGAACTTAGCGAAATAATTACGTCGCTTCGTGCGTCAGCTTTTGCGCGTGGCTGCCTCGCGAATTTGTCGCCGCGTATAACACGATAATTCTGTGAAACGCAGTTGGAAGTTGTTGAGAATTGGCGGTAGCACGTTCCGCCAAATTAAAATCATCGGAGCTGACAATCATGCACGTGGAACCTATTTCGCGCATTGCAAATTTTATAACAAGTTTACAGATTTAATAACGACAAATTGTCAAGCCTATAACCGTAAACTAATTTACGCACGCATTATTATTTTTGTTTATTTAGAATTTATGCGTCTGTATACAATAACTGTAGACACACACACACACATGCCGTGTTTTGAATATTGTAATATGCTGACATGTAAACGGCTATCAAAATTTCTGTGGAAAACCTCGGTGGATGTCTGAACTTGGAAAACTTCAAGCCGATCGTAAAACTCTCCTGCGAAGGATGTGCAAACAAGACATTTGCTTCGGATTGAAATCCCTCAGGATCATCTAATCTAATGGTATTTCAGACACTTCAAGAAATTTAAAACTATCGCTGTTTTCTCGAAACATGCTGAATACGTTTCAGCAATAAAAAACTTTCCTACTCTCTCCTCTTCAAAGGCGATCAAGATAAAACATCGATATACAAATTATCAGTATTAAAATTTTGAAAGTAAATAAAGTGAAGACAATGATATAAAATAAATTTAGAGAAAATTTCTTTTTATCGATATGTGAAAATCGCTTTCTTAAATGTTCCTTTATTATGTGAAACATTGATAGTAATTTATTAGCAATATTAACTCTTATTTCTTAAATAGGTTTCATGAACAGATCGTTTCAGAAACCATATTGCGATAAGAAAATTTGATAAAAATATTTTACGAAGCGAAGAAAAAGAGAGAGATATTAAATTAAAGCTCGAGGATGTAATAAAATTTTCCAGTGGTATCTCACGCATCAAATCGGTGAAACCGTTGTGAACTCGTGCATTATTCTTAGATATCCAATAAGATTCTACAGAAATCAAGAAAGAACGAACACACTTTTTCATCGGCGTGCGTGAATAAGGTGTCGTTTCTTCAAACTACTATCAAATGAGGTAAATAACGTCACGTTGCAAAAGTCTCTCGCCACACGTCTCTGCGAAACTTGGCTTCCTCTTCTCAGTGTATTTCTTTTTTTCTTCTTTTCTTGCTCTTTCGCGGTATTTTCCATCCGATTTCATTTCACGGAAATACAATAACAGTGGGGCTGGTGATAAATCTTTAAATAGTTCGGCGTAGTTTACCGGGCGCGGGGATTCTCGCCGTGAATCCCGGTCCTCATTCTGGATCCACCCACGGTGCCCCATCGATCCGGCGTCTGCGAGAAATTTATCGTCTCGCTCATTTTCTCTACTCTCCGTATTTTTCATTTCTTGCCATTCCGTCCCCTTTCTACCACTCGAACGGAAATATAATAACGCTCGGTACCTTAGAACGCGAGGCTTTATTGTCGGTAAAGCCTGTTGTAAACGGACATATTAACTGTTTATATCGGCAACATCGAGTGTCGGAGAGAAATGTCGTGCAATAAACGTCATATCTAAGCGCACTTTCAGTTTGGAGTAACAACATTGCTACTTATTTTTCGCGAGTGAAACTTTTACAAGCGTATACGTATCGATGATCCTCCCGGGGATACAACCGACGTCGGATTCGCGCGTACGTAATTCTCAAACTATACACTATGCATCGTCTATGTTGCTTTATCGCTTATCCTCAACGTCTAAATGCGACATTTGGTCGTGTGTTGCTGAGAACTGACAGAATTATACGTCATATTATCTAGTTCCTGTTGTCACAGTAGAAATGTCTGTTCTGTGACATATCACAAGATTTAGATAGCTAATATCCTCGCGCACTGCATTGTTTTGATTGCTATTTTACACGTATATCTAACATTTGAAATGCATAATTTTCTTTAACGTTATAGGCCAACGCGATTGTATCACCTCGCAAAAAGCATATTAATTTATTTCATCGAAAGGATATTATATACGAAAAAATTTGCGGATGAAATAAGGTTTGCTTTTATTCGAGAAGCTTTTAACAAAATGCTTTAGAAAAATATAAAGTATATTTCAAGAGAGAATAAGAGAGATCATAATAGAAAGCTGATTAAATATCTCGGGCGCACGTAATACGCGGGCAACATGAATTTTGACATTCGACATTAATACTAGCCTTAATACTAGCTAGTGTGTGACACCGTAACGATATAACACGACTAACAAATTGCAAACTGGTTAATCGGTTTAGTCGGCAACGTTTTCATTGCGCGGATTTGCAGCGAGTCAGACTCGATAACGGAGACACTCGTGCATATAGACGAATCTGTAAATACCGGCGTGTTATGCAAATCGAGGTAGCTGCGCGTGCACACTGGACTTCTACGTACATACGAAAATACACATACTTTGATACACACGCGCATTCACATACGATGTAGAGATAGACGTTATAAGCCGAGACTGGAATAAGCATGTAAAGTAGATGCTGCGAACAGGTGACACGTTCGTCTCGTTCCGGTGACACGCTCGAATGTTCCGAGTGGATGGTGGAACATGAGATACATGGAAACGTGATGCGCTCGTTGATGGACTAAAATATGATCTATGCTCTAGCGCACTCCGTTTTTTTTTTGTCTCTCCTCTCCTCTCTGCCTTCGCGCCCTTTTCATCGTCATTCTCGCGGTTGGTCAAAGCGAGAAAATGAAATTAACGGCAAAGTTAGCAAGTGGATTACTCGGTAATTCACAGCACTGATAGAGATTCGAAGCAAGAATATATTCTTTAGATGTAAGTGCCTTAAAACAGCCCGGAAAAATTTTATTTTAGATTTAATTTTTTCTGTAAAATTATTATCTTAATAAAATACGGGTTTTTCACACAAACAGGAAATGGAAAAATTACAGCTGAAATACAGATTGAGAAACTTTGAGGTGTATGCGTCGGAGCGTTTGTTCACCGATCGTAATATTTTCTTATTCTTCTGGAGCCATCGCGGCAAGAAAAAGTAAACGGAACGTGACCAAAGTCTTTTCAAGTAATTGGCTTCCGTAACCATTCGTGAGAGACACGTAATTTGAAAGAAATATACCTTCGACGATCTCCAGTTTTCTTTCGTTTCTTAAAGAAGGCTTGCTATCTTCCTTTTTTTTTCCTTTTTCAGCTTTCAGCCTTGAGCGTTGTGGCTATGCGAAGATTATCTTTTCCCTGATTATCATTTTCCTGTATTTCTCCATTGCATCGCTGAGTGCGAGTACTTAAAGCGAATGGTCAAAGGGAATGATATTAATATTAAATGTTGATTAATCGTTTCGCGATTTGCGCGAGAAATTATTTAAAGGATCTGTTTTATCTTATTAAAGCGATTAAGAGATTCGTCGAATGTCATTCGAAGAATTCCGCAAAAGATGCGTAAAATAAAATTTTCTATATTTTAATTTTATATCCACAAAAAAGCTTTTAAACTTTTCGGATTATTCAATTAGAATGCAAAAATCTTAAATGTCTTCTAGCTCAAGAGTCATCTCTCCGATAACCTTCCTTTCGCGAAACAATCTATGCGGAAGGAAGATAAGTCGTAGACAATCCTCTCTCTTTCTTTCCCTCTTTCTGTGCGAGTTATAAATGAGATTTTCTTGTAATAATCTGACTTACTGCAGTGTTTCAGCATAGAAAACAATCCATTTAATCATTTTAGAAAATAACTTATATATAAAAATAATTTTATAAAATATTTTTATATTAACACGCACATACATATACATAGATAGATGTATATATTCAAATATGTAAAAAATAACAAGAGATTTAAGGTAAATTTAAAATAAAGTTATGTATTTGTATAAAACTCTAAATTCGGAATACTGTGAATATTTCTTAGCGTGATGTACTTTTGATAAAAACGAATTGTAAACGGCCGTATCTAAACCCTGCTGTCGGGATTTGCAATTTATGTTGTGTTCTTTCACGCGGAAATGCGCCGTAATGAGACGCTGAAGAATTTATCACGAGAAANGTGCATGAAATGCTCTTTTCATTTTGCGCCACGTACTCACCGGAATTGCCACTCTGTTTTTCAATGAAACCTGTCCGGCGCGCGCGCCGTGTTTGCTCCCAACACACACAAACACACAAACACACAAACATACGCACACACACACACACACTCGCAGCGCATCCTTGTACTTCGCGATGTGTAATGGACTAAGAATAACCCCGTGAAGAAACCAAGTCGGAAGAAATCTGGACTGTTTGCACGCATTATTGTTACTCCTCGACGTTGTTTCCCTGACGGTCTTTCGTTTATTTTTGCCCTTGCAATTAAAGAAAAGGCGACGTTGTTTCTTGAAACAATTGCGAGAGGCATGACAAAAATTTTACCTCGACTGCTATTTGTTTAATTAGAGAATTACAAAATTGCAGTGCGCGTTGCGTTACATGTTTTCCTCTTCCGGAGGAATATCGCGCGCGCCATGTTTCCCAAGAGAAGAAAAAGTAATTCTATTGCGAAAAGATCGTCGGAAATATTGCAAGTTTTGACGCTCGTTACGTATTAACCTTTTTGCGACGCGATTTCCCGTTTTTCAAGGCAGCGAAGCAATAAACGGGACTCGACTGAGCATAATTAATATCCCGTCCGTCGGCCAAGGATCAGGAAGCGAACTTTCGAAAGCAATGAGGGTAACTGGAAGGGGCGACTCTCGGTTGCATTATTAATCGGCGTGTCTCAACAAGAACGAGCCACCGGGAAACGAATCGTGAGATACGCCAAGGATTAAAGAGTTGCTAATATCGCGCTAATTGCTTACTGAACAAGTTGCAACGAGCGCGAGTAACGTCGGCAAAGAAACCTGTGCCGGCGATAATAGCAAGAGATAAGAAATTCATAAAACTCTAACGAATCGTGAGATACGCCAAGGATTAAAGAGTTGCTAATATCGCGCTAATTGCTTACTGAACAAGTTGCAACGAGCGCGAGTAACGTCGGCAAAGAAACCTGTGCCGGCGATAGTAGCAAGAGATAAGAAATTCATAAAACTGCTATTACACATATAAAGACGCTATGCGACTTTCTGCTTGTAGTCGAATATGTCATATCTATCATGAGTACTCGATTGTCGAAAGAAATTTCTTATTCTATCATAAATGCAACTGAAAGAAGTTGAACGGAAAATATCTTAAAAGATAAATGTATAAATGTTTATTTAAACATTCTGTATAATATAGATATGTAAAATTAAAATAAAGACTGAAATAAAATTTCCATAAAATAAAATTTTGTTATATATGTAAAACAAACTTAAGCTATCAATTAAGCTTATTAAAATTAAAAGGCGACGTTGCTTCTTGAAACAATTTCGAGAGGCATGACGGAAATTTTACCTCAATTTGTTTAATTACAGACTTACAAAATTGTAGCACGCGTTACGTGCTCTCCTCTTCCGGAGAAATATCGCACGCGCCATGTTCAAGAGAAGAGAATGTAATTCTATTGCGAAAAAACGTCGTTCATCCTTTACTAAGACCTGATAAAATTATTCATAGATATTTTCTTATTACAATGATATAAAATTCTCAATTTTTATATTAAATTTTCTCTTCTTGGAGAAAACCACTGTATAATAAAAGACAGTATTATTCATTGGCGTATTTTCTTTCTACTTGCGCATCTCATGATTGTCTGGTAAATTTCGACAATTTGATGGCTTTTTGACAGCTAGATCAACGATCAAATATTACCGGAACATTCGCTGCAGAGACTGTGTGAACTCCAGTAAAGCCGGCTTACCAAAGTTTTTCACAATAGGGGAAAATGTCGCCCGGTCGACCGTATCGATTTCCATTCGACGTTCGTTTTACAAAAAAAGCGAGAAATCCGCTACGGTGTACTTTTATTCGTATGATGCTGGAACTCGTTTAAAGAGAACTATTATTCCGACTTTTCCGCAAACATATGTCTTTTTGTCATAAACGGAATTAAAAATTACACAAAATGAACAAAACTGGAACGGTGTCTAACGTTGATTTTGCAATCCGGTTTTATGATTGGCTATCCACATTTGCAAGTGAAACTTGCAACTTGTTACTACTCATCTGACGCTGAGAACATTAACATATTTATATGTGCTGTTTTATGCAGTACTCATTTCATAATTTTCGTCGCGCACATTTGCCAATAATTTTTAAAAATTATATTTTTCTTTATTAATAAAATAATAAAACTTTATAATTTCAGGCAACCTTCTTCAAATTTAATACAGAATTAATTTTATCAATTATTGTCTAAGTTAAAAATTAATTTTTTTATGCTTGGATATTCAAAAATAAGTAAAGATAGAAAATCAGTTAAAGTACAATTAAAGTTATACGCAGATAAAACCGTCTATTGGCCAAATAAAAATAATATATCGTCATTATAATAGTTAAAGAAATATTCTTATATTAAACGCTTTGCTGATTTATCCATGTCAATAACAAATTCTTCTCTTCAAATACTGACATATAGTATAAATCTATTAAATGAGCAAATTACATTAAAGTTATAACAATGTCAATCTTCCTAAATTCTCCAAGTTTAGCAGGAAATTCGCTATACTATTAGGTGTACAACTTTGCTTTCGCCGTTTTTTTTTCCGAAATTCAAGGCTTTATTGTAAAAAACTGGTTATACATTTATGATTCAAAGTATTGTCCATCGCTGGCCACTACTTTCTCCCATCTTTCGGGCAGCGTACAAATCCCGCGTTAAAAAAACTGGTCATCTTTTGAAGCGATCCACGAATCGATCCAATTTCTTACTTCTTCATAAGACCGGAAGTGCTGGTCAACCAGGCCGTGTGCCATTGATCGAAACAAGTGATAGTCAGAGAGAGCAACGTCTGGAGAATACGGCGGGTAGGGTAGGACTTCCCATTTCAACTTGTTTCAGTGATTGTTTTAACAGCTCATAATACACTACGCCGAGCTGGTCCCACCAAATACAGAGCATGACCTTGGAGCCGTGAATATTCGGTTTGGCCGTCGACGTGGAAGCATGGCCTGGTAATCCCCATTATTTTCTGCGCTTGGGGTTATCGTAATGAACCCATTTTTCGTCCCCAGTCACAATGCGATGCAGAAATCCCTTCTGTCTTTCCTTTCAAGCAACTGTTCACAAGCAAACAAACGCCGTTCAACATCTCTCTGTTTCAACTCGTACGGCACCCAATTTCCTTGCTTCTGAATTATTCCCATGTCTTTGAGGCGTTTTGAAATTGCTTGTTGAGTCACTCCCAATGATCGTGCCATTTCTTCTTGACTTTGACTCGAGTCTTCATTAAGTAATGCCTCCAATTCTGCATCTTCGAAAACCTTCTCTCTTCCACCGCTATGCCGGTCTTCGACGTGAAAATCACCGTTCTTGAAGGGTTGAAACCACTCACGACACGTTCTTTTACTAATAGCGGCCTCACCATAAGTATTTGAGAGCATTCGATGAGCCTCAGCCGCAGGTTTCTTCATATTGAAGCAGAAAATTAAAACCTCCCGCAAATGACGAGAATTTGGCTCGTAAACTGACATTTTCAATCGAGAATAGCTTTATGATGCAGACACAAATCGACTAATGTTTCTTTGGGGTTATGTTGACAGATGCCCAAGTTTATTGCATGACGTCTATGATCTATTTATTTTGACCACTACTTACCGCTAAAGCCATCTATAGGAAAACGGCGGAAGCAAAGTTGTACACCTAATATTTGGAATCTTCGTCGACGTTTCAACGTGTTTCAATAGAATTCCACGATAAACGATTAGAACGCAGCATTGTCGATCGTTGCATCGAAGACTTATCTCGCTTGTTAGACGTAAATGGATATATCTCGTCATCCTCTGGAGAGGCAAGACAAGATTCGATTGTATCCGGGGCAAAATAAAAAGCGAGTCTTGTTTGGTCTCTTGCCCTTCTCCCCCCGGCGCGTCTCCGGTCTCTCTTTAACGAACTTTCTTACGTCCTCTCTGTTTGCGCGTGCTTATTTAATTTCTCAACGCTCGTCCAATCGTCTTGCTGCAGCCGCGTAAGACTTGAAAGCAGGATGATGGCGATGGGAGGAAGTGCCCGAGCTTTCTCTTTCTCTCTCTTTCGATCTGACGGTAATTCAATTTATTCGAACGTCGAGCAAAATACATTGTCTTCGGACGGTTACCTTGTCAACTATGGAAGTATTATATCTCAGGCCCTGAGAGCTTACCTTGTTTCCGTATCTGTCTCTTCCCTTGCTCCGTAATTCTCATCAATGGTTCCACGTACTTCTCGCTGATAATCACCGACTTGTGTAAGAAGAGGAACCGCGATCTTTCCAAATTGCGTGTTGCGCCGAATCGAAATTACGTATAAAAAATGCAATTTATATGTATAAGTGAACGCAAGAATCAATTATTTATGAACTGGAAAATTCCAATACGATGAGCGAGTGAGCTTTATTATTTGCAGTTTATAAGGATATATTATATTGTAATTTTTTTATGTATTCCAGAAAAAAAAGCAATTACACATATCGTTATTGTCAATAGTGCTTAAATTTCGAAATAAATTCACAATTACGATTTGTTCGCGATTTCAATATTTTGCGCGCGCGTTCAATTTTATTCCATAAAATTTACTTACAGAATAAGCTTTGTACTGACGGTGCGATTTATTCTGATTCGAACGCGAGAGAATGATTTCAGAATATCAGCACGACACAAATATGAATAAGACCGCAAATATAGGTAGTTCCCGGGTTTCCCTCCGGTTCTTCTCCATTTTGGAGCGGATTACGCAAATACGTACGATTTCGTGGTAGAAATCGTAGAAAGAAGAAAAAAAAGGTATTGCACAAGATACGCTATCTTCTGTATTCGATAGGGTAGAATCTACGAGAGCTGAGAATCGCACACAGATTGCATCAAATAATCCGATCTCTATCCATCACACGAAGTTAATCAGATTGCAAAGCCCGGATTGATATCTGAAAGACGTGTTTTTGGAACTCAAGTCAATTCAAAACTGAAAATTTTGCAATACAAATCCGATTAAAAAATTTTTTATATCATATTTGATTTAATATTTATATCGTCAAAATATATATCAAGGGGTAGATGAGAGTTTTATCACATAAGTTTCATGCCCGATCGCAACTTTGCGGGAACAAGAAAAAAACATTTTAAAATTTGAATTGTATACATAAGAATGCAATTTTCATATGTTTTGGATAAGAAGGCAAAAGGCATATTACAGATTTGCAAAATATTAATTAACATAATACAGGCATATTTTTAGATTTACAAAATATCGAGAAATCATTATCGAGAAAAATTATTAACATAATCAGAGATAAAGAGAGAAAGTCGGGCGAAAGAGGCGAAGAAAGAGACATTTGAATTTTTCTCTTTGAGAATATATTCTTATTGTTAATATAATTTATAAAAAATAACTGAGTAATGTAATTGTCAATTTCTTCAATTTAAAACTTTTCGTAACTATTATACATATTATCACAAGTATTGTAAAATGTTGTTGAAACTGGACGTTAAAGAGGCCCATCTCGAGAAAATATACCGCAGAATGTCCTACAGGAAAAAAGCCGTTTTGCCAAATTTTCAAAATATGAAGACAATTTTCGGTGCTGGTTCCCTCGAGATATTGGCTTCTTGGGCAACAATCCCTTCGCTTCCCCGGTTCCACGCGGAATTTGGCAAAGAAGGGGAAGAGGGGAGGCAAGGGGTTACTGCGGCCATTTGTCATCGTCAGCGTCGCGGCGCCCTGACACTCGACAGAGAACACTGCTAAACCAATTAAAACTATGTCGTCCTCGAGGAGTGGCAGATCTCTCGTCGAGGTACGAGAGCGGGAAAGACGGCGCGAGTACAAGAGTGAGAAAGGTAGATGAGAGGGAGAATGGGAGAAGGGTGGAAAGTTCAACTCACAGCGAAACGAGGGTTGAGGAAAGAGGAAACGGAAGCATAAACCAGTCCGCTCGAGCGTCGCGCATGAGGGTGGCACCCTTCGTCCGTCCGACGTCATTCTCTAAATTATGCTCGACCTGTGATAATTTATATTATCGAAAACTAGAACGCCTCGTTGCATTACGGATTTCGTGCAGCAGCATATCCGCTGAAATGTTTTCAATACAAATTAACGCAATGCGGTTCGAACAATCGATCGATCGATTGATATACACGGTGCCTTCGTTAGTTTCCTCCATACTTGAAAACGCAGCCGTGCGAAAGAAACATTCCCATTATACCAAGCTTCTCAATTCTACGGTGCGGCATTTTTTTTTGATGCTCGCCTTGTTAGCTTTGCTCTTTCGCAAAGTCACAAAAAGTAAATTCCAGAAATGTTTCGTCGTTCTAGCGGGAAAATAAATATCCGACTTTTTCGTTAAGTGCACTCTCGCAAAACGCGCGACCGAAACTTTTTCCGTCGTCGTCTGTGCCTGCCGTTTGTTACCGCTAACTGCGCGGAACCGGCGCGCAAACACGCAAATGTTCTACCCCCTGTCCTCCCACTACCGTGCACATATGCACCCTCCTCTCTTTCTCCGTCTCTGTCTCTCTTTCTCTCTCTCTCTCTCTCTCTCTTTCGCTCGTTACCATTGGTTTGAACTTCGTTTCCTCCGCCTGCCGATGTAAACAACTGAAGTTCCGGCGTTTTTCGCGCGTGCCGCCGGCATAAACCACGCGGAACGCCACATAATTCGCTCAAGCCCCCTGCGTGCCCCCCAATGCCTCCTCCACGCCCGCGGGCCTGATGCACGTTGCACGTTGCCGCGGGATCCGTGTAAACGCTCCAAGTTCCCGGCATTGTTACGTGTACGAGTACAAACTCGAAGATTCGCCGCATAATTCGCCGTGCCCCTGTATGTGCGTGCCTTTCCTAAGCATGCATTTTCTCAACCTCTCTCGTCCTATATTCTCCCTTTGCCCCCTGCCCCCCCCCCACCCCTGTCAACCTTCCTTCTTCCTGGTTTCTCTCCCACGACCGCCGTTCGTCATCCACTATTTGCACCTGCCACTAATCTAACATCGCGCCGCGCACTCACGGAAATACCGAGGCAAGATTCGTAATTTTGTATTCCGTATGTACACACGTCTATCTTGCGCATGCATTTCAAATATCTCCCGTTTGTAACCACTAGTTGCATCTTGTGCCAGGAAACTCGATGTAAACTACTAAAGTTCTAGGCTTCTTCTCGTGTGCGCACTCGACGGAACTGCACTCGGGGATCTTCAATCTTTTACAGTTATAAAATTTCGAGAAATTGAGGTAAAGTTAAATAAATTATCGTTAACGTTACTAGAGTGTGGCTAATATAAGAATTAGTTTCTATTATATATAAGGGTCTTAATTTAAATGTAGTTAAATTATAATAACGGACTTTGTTTCAAATACTTATAAAATTTTAAGATATAAATTGCATTTAAATTGTATAAATGGTATCGAAAAAGCTCTTTATATTAAAATACTTGTAATTAGTAGAGTAATGTATGTTATTTTTCTTTAATTTACCTTCGGACTTACCAAAATACAATTCATTATTTTCTTTTACACACACATACACACACACACACACACACACACAC
>NW_021848825.1:2310909-2317451 GCF_003651465.1 Formica exsecta | reverse complement strand
GCTGCAGCCGCGTAAGACTTGAAAGCAGGATGATGGCGATGGGAGGAAGTGCCCGAGCTTTCTCTTTCTCTCTCTTTCGATCTGACGGTAATTCAATTTATTCGAACGTCGAGCAAAATACATTGTCTTCGGACGGTTACCTTGTCAACTATGGAAGTATTATATCTCAGGCCCTGAGAGCTTACCTTGTTTCCGTATCTGTCTCTTCCCTTGCTCCGTAATTCTCATCAATGGTTCCACGTACTTCTCGCTGATAATCACCGACTTGTGTAAGAAGAGGAACCGCGATCTTTCCAAATTGCGTGTTGCGCCGAATCGAAATTACGTATAAAAAATGCAATTTATATGTATAAGTGAACGCAAGAATCAATTATTTATGAACTGGAAAATTCCAATACGATGAGCGAGTGAGCTTTATTATTTGCAGTTTATAAGGATATATTATATTGTAATTTTTTTATGTATTCCAGAAAAAAAAGCAATTACACATATCGTTATTGTCAATAGTGCTTAAATTTCGAAATAAATTCACAATTACGATTTGTTCGCGATTTCAATATTTTGCGCGCGCGTTCAATTTTATTCCATAAAATTTACTTACAGAATAAGCTTTGTACTGACGGTGCGATTTATTCTGATTCGAACGCGAGAGAATGATTTCAGAATATCAGCACGACACAAATATGAATAAGACCGCAAATATAGGTAGTTCCCGGGTTTCCCTCCGGTTCTTCTCCATTTTGGAGCGGATTACGCAAATACGTACGATTTCGTGGTAGAAATCGTAGAAAGAAAAAAAAAGGTATTGCACAAGATACGCTATCTTCTGTATTCGATAGGGTAGAATCTACGAGAGCTGAGAATCGCACACAGATTGCATCAAATAATCCGATCTCTATCCATCACACAAAGTTAATCAGATTGCAAAGCCCGGATTGATATCTTAAAGACGTGGTTTTGGAACTCAAGTCAATTCAAAACTGAAAATTTTGCAATACAAATCCGATTAAAAAATTTTTTATATCATATTTGATTTAATATTTATATCGTCAAAATATATATCAAGGGGTAGATGAGAGTTTTATCACATAAGTTTCATGCCCGATCGCAACTTTGCGGGAACAAGAAAAAAACATTTTAAAATTTGAATTGTATACATAAGAATGCAATTTTCATATGTTTTGGATAAGAAGGCAAAAGGCATATTACAGATTTGCAAAATATTAATTAACATAATACAGGCATATTTTTAGATTTACAAAATATCGAGAAATCATTATCGAGAAAAATTATTAACATAATCAGAGATAAAGAGAGAAAGTCGGGCGAAAGAGGCGAAGAAAGAGACATTTGAATTTTTCTCTTTGAGAATATATTCTTATTGTTAATATAATTTATAAAAAATAACTGAGTAATGTAATTGTCAATTTCTTCAATTTAAAACTTTTCGTAACTATTATACATATTATCACAAGTATTGTAAAATGTTGTTGAAACTGGACGTTAAAGAGGCCCATCTCGAGAAAATATACCGCAGAATGTCCTACAGGAAAAAAGCCGTTTTGCCAAATTTTCAAAATATGAAGACAATTTTCGGTGCTGGTTCCCTCGAGATATTGGCTTCTTGGGCAACAATCCCTTCGCTTCCCCGGTTCCACGCGGAATTTGGCAAAGAAGGGGAAGAGGGGAGGCAAGGGGTTACTGCGGCCATTTGTCATCGTCAGCGTCGCGGCGCCCTGACACTCGACAGAGAACACTGCTAAACCAATTAAAACTATGTCGTCCTCGAGGAGTGGCAGATCTCTCGTCGAGGTACGAGAGCGGGAAAGACGGCGCGAGTACAAGAGTGAGAAAGGTAGATGAGAGGGAGAATGGGAGAAGGGTGGAAAGTTCAACTCACAGCGAAACGAGGGTTGAGGAAAGAGGAAACGGAAGCATAAACCAGTCCGCTCGAGCGTCGCGCATGAGGGTGGCACCCTTCGTCCGTCCGACGTCATTCTCTAAATTATGCTCGACCTGTGATAATTTATATTATCGAAAACTAGAACGCCTCGTTGCATTACGGATTTCGTGCAGCAGCATATCCGCTGAAATGTTTTCAATACAAATTAACGCAATGCGGTTCGAACAATCGATCGATCGATTGATATACACGGTGCCTTCGTTAGTTTCCTCCATACTTGAAAACGCAGCCGTGCGAAAGAAACATTCCCATTATACCAAGCTTCTCAATTCTACGGTGCGGCATTTTTTTTTGATGCTCGCCTTGTTAGCTTTGCTCTTTCGCAAAGTCACAAAAAGTAAATTCCAGAAATGTTTCGTCGTTCTAGCGGGAAAATAAATATCCGACTTTTTCGTTAAGTGCACTCTCGCAAAACGCGCGACCGAAACTTTTTCCGTCGTCGTCTGTGCCTGCCGTTTGTTACCGCTAACTGCGCGGAACCGGCGCGCAAACACGCAAATGTTCTACCCCCTGTCCTCCCACTACCGTGCACATATGCACCCTCCTCTCTTTCTCTCTCTCTGTCTCTCTTTCTCTCTCTCTCTCTCTTTCGCTCGTTACCATTGGTTTGAACTTCGTTTCCTCCGCCTGCCGATGTAAACAACTGAAGTTCCGGCGTTTTTCGCGCGTGCCGCCCGCATAAACCACGCGGAACGCCACATAATTCGCTCAAGCCCCCTGCGTGCCCCTCCTCCACTCCTCCACGCCCGCGGGCCTGATGCACGTTGCACGTTGCCGCGGGATCCGTGTAAACGCTCCAAGTTCCCGGCATTGTTGAGTACAAACGTACAAACTCGAAGATTCGCCGCATAATTCGCCGTGCCCCTGTATGTGCGTGCCTTTCCTAAGCATGCATTTTCTCAACCTCTCTCGTCCTATATCCCCCTGCCCCCCCCCCCACCCCTGTCAACCTTCCTTCTTCTTGGTTTCTCTCCCACGACCGCCGTTCGTCATCCACTATTTGCACCTGCCACTAATCTAACATCGCGCCGCGCACTCACGGAAATACCGAGGCAAGATTCGTAATTTTGTATTCCGTATGTACACACGTCTATCTTGCGCATGCATTTCAAATATCTCCCGTTTGTAACCACTAGTTGCATCTTGTGCCAGGAAACTCGATGTAAACTACTAAAGTTCTAGGCTTCTTCTCGTGTGCGCACTCGACGGAACCGCACTCGGGGATCTTCAATCTTTTACAGTTATAAAATTTCGAGAAATTGAGGTAAAGTTAAATAAATTATCGTTAACGTTACTAGAGTGTGGCTAATATAAGAATTAGTTTCTATTATATATAAGGGTCTTAATTTAAATGTAGTTAAATTATAATAACGGACTTTGTTTCAAATACTTATAAAATTTTAAGATATAAATTGCATTTAAATTGTATAAATGGTATCGAAAAAGCTCTTTATATTAAAATACTTGTAATTAGTAGAGTAATGTATGTTATTTTTCTTTAATTTACCTTCGGACTTACCAAAATACAATTCATTATTTTCTTTTACACACACATACACACACACACACACACACACACACTCATAATCTACATAGCAGAACAGTTCTCGAGAATGAATTATTTTGTATTTAATTCCTTACAATATATATTATTCGATCCCATGCATAATGACAAAATATGCATCTGTTTTTAACAGTACATCTATGTAATCAAATAAAAAACATTATATATATATATGTATATATGTGTATACGCACTTATAAATTTCATTACATTCTGATTATATTAAAAAAAATGGAAAATTATTTATTATTAATACGTTAAAAAATAAATATATATTTTACCTTGCTGCGTATATGTTATTTATGTGTTTTACTTACATTCAACAATTTCAAACATTTGTAAATGAGAACGTAGTCATATAGGATCATATATGATCGTTAATGTACCATTAAGTAGATGTACAAACGCTGTCATCATAGAAGGCACGCGGAGAATGCTTTTATAGTGTCTCTAGCGGATTGTGGAGTGAATTTAAATTTATTTACTGGCCATGTAGAGAGAGAGGATCATCATCTGAAATCTCGAAATACTTGCACCAAGCGATGGCGTAGGTTGGGTCTGTAGAAACGTATAAATTCAAATAGTCGTGGTGTAATATGATTTAAGCGCATAGTATGCTTGTTAGTAAAGTTTCGGTATTATTTTCTATTATTAATACATGGAATTGTATATATGCAAAATTAACAATAGTTGATTTAAAATGCACAATATAATAATATCTAACGTAAGCACAAGTATCGAAACAATGTATGAATCTGTAATTAAAATAGCAAACATAAAATATATATATAATTGTTATGCATTATATAAAAGTATTCACTTTATAAGTTTATCGTATAATTCAGAATGCAATTAATAAATGTGAAGTATGTGAGAGATAGCAGTATGTAACAATTTTAATGCACGTTTTTATCGCGTGTAGCACATAGAGTAAAATTATACATATATTAAAATGAGAAAGAATGATATATTGAGATTCTATATATAATGATTGCATATATATTTCTCTACAAAAAACATAAATCTGAAGTGATATCAAGACATGCATACAGGTAATTACAAAATATAAATATTTATATAAAAAGATATTGACATGTATGCAGACAAAATCATTGGAGAAGAATCAAGGCAACACGTGGCAGCCACAGAAAAAGGGTGCGTCTATGCTTTTATCTACTGAACGCGCACCGATCAACCCTCATTGTTGTGGTTTTAAATCTCAAGCCCTCGAGAATGGCCACCACGCCTGAGTAACATCTGATGTTCAAATTCCACAACAACTACCTCGCTCCTGAAGTTTCGCCGATGATGCGATACGAACTTCTGTAAACGTGATGCGAAGTGTTCGATTCGACGTGTCGAGCACCCGCGTGCAAAATCAAAGATATATAGCTTCCGTATAATAGCGCCGATTCGATTTTGCAATTTCATCATTTTGTATATGACAACTTTTACCGCGGTTTAATATCCAAAAGTTCTATCCCATGAGTTTATTTATGTATCTGCTATTTCGTTTGCGCAATTTGTTTGCCGACAGTGGGGCGCATGCTCTTGCTTAATATTCATTTCTAATTTTGCAATTCCGGTTACTTATGTATCGCCGTCTCGCAGGCAACTCCGCCGGGACATAATAAATACGCCATCTCTTTCTCCCGTTTTTCATCTCTATATCTCTCTCTCTCGTACTCGATCTTCCTTTTTTCCGTTTCTCTACCCGTTGGTCTTCACCACCAGTTGCTTTCATACGCCGGAACTTAACGTAAACGACCAAAATTCCTAAAGACGCAGGTCCATCTCGCTCATACTTATTAGGACATAAACCGATTGCCAGATTTACCGCCATTAATAATCAACGTACGAAACATATATAAAAAAAATATCACAAAATCTATTATAAAAAATCGGATTTATCATTTTAATCGTTTGAGAATAAATTTAGTTGAGTAGTATTAATCTGTAAGATATTTTGTTTTCTATTTCTTCCAAACAAGGTTCGATAACTAACATTTATAATAATTATTTTTCTTTTTTTTAATTATAATACTAAAAAACATTATAAACGCGCACCATTAATTGTACCACATTTGAATTTCTTATACATTAATATATTGTTTTATACTTTATAATAGCCAATATATTTTAAATTTATATTGATAAAATAATATTAATATATTAATATATTAATATTTTTACTTTTTAATCTATATGTGATAACATTGCATATACAAAACCGATAAAAGCAATACAAGTTCTGTTTAAAGTCTGATTTTAGTTGAGTAGTATTAATCTGTAAGATATTTTGTTTTCTATTTCTTCCAAACAAGGTTCGATAACTAACATTTATAATAATTATTTTTCTTTTTTTTAATTATAATACTAAAAAACATTATAAACGCGCACCATTAATTGTACCACATTTGAATTTCTTATACATTAATATATTGTTTTATACTTTATAATAGCCAATATATTTTAAATTTATATTGATAAAATAATATTAATATATTAATATATTAATATTTTTACTTTTTAATCTATATGTGATAACATTACATATACAAAACCGATAAAAGCAATACAAGTTCTGTTTGAAGTCTGACAGAAACAAGAAATCTTACATTTTTCTGTAAATAAAACGATTATATATAATATAAAAAGAAAGACCTAAAAAATGATATAAAAATAAAAATCTTAGACTTTTTTGTGTGTAATAAAAAAGTTATCCAATTAAGGTTAATATTGAATAAATATTTGACGTAACTACAGTAAGTTCTTCAACCTTCACAGATCGTAAAATGAAATCCTTACACACGTTCTGTCAATCGATAGAGACTGTCGCTAATAAGAACATAGCGAGGAAATTGCGTGCGCGACGGTTCCCGACCCCGAGGAGACAGCGATCTCCCGCGTATTTTCTAATTTCTTCGTCCACTTTTTCCCGTCTCGCGGTTTCCGTTCAGGGAGCAATGCGAGCGTCGCTACGCTATGGCGCCGAATGAAAGCAGGAGGCACGCG
>NW_021848825.1:2306615-2310735 GCF_003651465.1 Formica exsecta | reverse complement strand
CGTGTAGTGGTAGAAATTCAATTTCCCGTCTATGCCGGACGTCGATGCTTTTGGGAAAACAACTGTCAGCCAATGCGGTGGCGAACGAAACGAAAGGTCTGAGGCTATTTACCGGACTGTTTCACGGCGGCTCCGCACTGTAGAAAATGCCGATTGCATGAAAGACCGACGCTTTGTGAGGCTGCCCTTCCATTTCCAAGAAAGCCCTAGACATTCCTTAGAAAAACACGATGAACGCGGCGTTACCGTAAAGGTGTGTATATATGCCCATGAACAAATTCGAACGAGCGCAAACATACATTAATAAACAAATGTGAACACTAACCAATTAAAAAGCATACAAATAAATAAAAAGTATTGATTCAATATTCATTGATATTCCACATCGTATACAGCTTTTTCTCTTTCATCTGAAGAATAAGTCTAATAATGAACGTTACGGCAAGAAAAAAATAATTATAGCAAAAGTTTTTACATACTTTTGTATAAATTAATAAAGGCAAGAAAAAAAATAAAAACATTGATGACAGGTGGAAAGAATTAGTTAATAGAGAGATGTTATATATAAACGAATAAAACAAAGCTATTCTGGCAATAACAAATCTTATACAGAATAAATGTTATTACACAAAATAATATATTAAAAGATGTAGATCTCTCTCTCAAAGTAAAGAAAAAAATACGTCAAAGGCCATCAAAATACCGAATGGGAAAACAAGCAGTTATTCACGAACAATCCTCTTTTTCTTCGAAGATATGTAGGACTCACGGTCACATAAGCCCCTCTGCTTTCACGGATGATCGATCGGCGGTCGTTCGAGTCTTGCCAGACGAAATGACACGGATGAACGGGTGTCGCGCACGATCGAGAGGGAGTTGATGGGAATTGTGGTATGCCGTTTATTCGGTGGCGAACGAGGCGAATCGAAGTGAGGGATAACGTCGACGCGTTTACGCGCTTCCGTGTTTCCGCCGCAATATCCTGAAGCCCGCTGGATCCCGATAATCCGTGAGTGCGAAATAGCCGATTTGCACGTTTCGTGCTGATTGAGCGGGTGTGTACCTTAACAGTATTACACGCGCATTCGCGAACATGATGCGCGCGCGTGCGACTAGTAATAAATTTGATCCTACTTCAGGAACATCGCTAGAGGGGAGGGATTTTGTATCGCGGATGCTTGCGCAATTGTTACACCGTCGCGTCGTAATGAAAGGTAAATACATGTATCTTTCGACGGTGACAAGTTGCCAGGACTCACAAAGTCCTTGGAGTCATGTGTTTTTGGCGTGAACGCGTTCTACCCAGTAGTCACATAAATCTGAATTAATCCGCTCGGGAATTGCTCAAGGTAGTTAAGCTTTGAAAGATACCGATAACTACGAACTTTTGTGGCAATCTGTTTGAAAGACTAGGAGACCTCTCCCTGGCTGGCATACGCTAGTTACAACCGCCGAGACTGTAGCTCATAAGCTCTAACTTCGGTAAGTGCTAGATATAAATTACTACTTAGTTAGTCGTGATTTATACGCTCTCAAGTAGAAGTTGCATATTGCGTACGTGCGACGTGAACACCGTCCACCAAACACATTTTAGTCTACTATAAAGTTCTCCTATTTGATTTTCTTGTATGCTTTATTGCTGTCAAAATCAAAGCTTGAAGCTACAATAATCTTATATTTGAGAATTAGAAGCAATGTTTATTTATACATGTTTATTGGTGACAATAAAATGTCTTCTTTTAAATAACGTCTTATCCTAGATATACTTTTCGTTATTCTCATTCTTTCTCTCTTTCTCTTTCTCTACAACGCCAGAAATTATTATTTTAATAAACAAATCATATTAAAATTATATTTTTTCAGTCATGTGTTATTATGTTCAATATCTTGCTGTTTTGTGACGTATTTTGCTAAGATATTCTGTATAAATTTCAAACATATAAAATAAAGTTTTCATAATCGATGATTTTAATAGTAAATATGTAAATGCAAGAATTTTGCTTAATCCAATAATATCAAAATTCGCGTTGCAAAACAAAATAAATTAGAATTTTACTTAAAATCCCAGCAGATATGATGGAAGACAATAATTTATTACAATCTGCAAAACCGACAACATGATAAAGTTTTTGTTGGATTTGCTATAATTTAGGACTCATCATGATTTATTATTTATACAATATGCGATGCATTCAGAACGAGCGTAAAAAACGTACAATTTTTCTTCCATGTACATGTAAAAGTATTTTGACAGGACAGCAACGCGTTCGATATAATGCTATCGACAATGCGTAAACGAAATGAAATGATTGGGATTTCGCGCTTATCAGCTTCCTACATGGACGAGAGAAATCGCGTTGGATGTATATGGGAACTGTGGAGAATTAATTGCCGAATTAAGATCGAACGAGTTGCCGCCGATCGATCGCGTTAATGGAATTCGTAACTTCCGCGTGCCAGAAGTGCCGGCGGAGAACTCCACGTCAAGGGATATCGACTAACGATGATTTCCATACGACCAGGAGGTACATTGAAATCAACGATGTGTGATAGTTTGATTGTTCCATTGTTACTTGCAGATATAACCACGCGTGCGACGAAACGCATATGACAAGAGCTTTTTTATCATATTGTAATAATGGTTCAATAAAGGATTTAAAATTTTTAAAAACATTACAGCCAATTTTATAAATAATAAAATAACTTATTTTATTATTATGATAAAATTTATTGATAAAAAAATGCCGAAAGTAATTTGTGTGAAAAGCTATCAGTTATATTCATTACTAAAAAACAAACTAATAATTTGGCGAAATATTTGCTTTGCAAATCAGTAATTTCAACTATACCGTTTATTCTTAAGGCTAGTAAAGCCCTTGTATGTTGATTCGAGATTAACGGAATGTTCGTTATATATGTGCATGTATAATATATAAATAAATTTGCAATCTCTAAAGATTTTATGTCCGTACGCTTTTCAAGATCTCTTATACAATTTCCCCGCGTATTCAACACGTCGTTTAATATCGTTTCTATTTGCATATTCTTGTATCTATGTATATTAGTGCTATTATCTCAAAAAATTTTGCAATTAACAGACATACTAATAAAATATCTATTGCTAAATTTATTATTTTTGAATTCACTTTTAGTATTAATATATATAATAGTAATAGTGACTAATACATGTATTATTTTCACATAATTTTTAGATATTTTTGACAATGCAATATATGAGAGAGTAAGAGAAAGATAGTCTTTTTCTTCTCAAAATATATAATCTTGATTCGAGGAGGCTTACATTGACGACAAGAAACCGCCGTCTTGCGGACAGTAATCCAGGCTTTGCAAGTCAAATCGCGAAAATGGATTTTCGGCAAGGATCAGGGAACCAAGAGGAGAATCGCCCAAACCGGCGGCATTCACTACTTGCAAATTCCAAGATGCCGCAAAGTTAAACTACTTAAATGTTTAGTCTCGCAAAGTTAGTTTGATAAAATGCGGTTTTGAAGGATTACAGAGAAATTTTCTAACAGTTAGCTGTATAATGCAAAGCAAAGATTTTAAAATAGCTACATCTCGGTATGCGTGGACTAAATCCATGTTTTAATTCTTGTGCATGATTTAGAATGATAGTTGTTGAACTATTTATATTTTCTTAAGCTATATTTTATTTGAAAAACAATTGTGTGTTATGAGTTCGTTCTTCGTTTTATTGGTGCAAGTGAAAATTATCCACTTATAGTACAATATCTTGTCAAATCCTTTTATCTCCTAATTAATGTAGTCGCAGGATATAATTACAGGCGAGCGTCTGAGCGCGTAACGTTGATGGTAGTTTATTAACTCTCTGTTAAAACCTCAATGGCGAAAGGAGTAATTTATATTCCGGGGTGAAGATAATTAATCGTAAGTGCGGCGTCGACAAAAAAGACTCCTTACTCTGACGTACTTTGTTCCGTGAACTCCTTAACCGACGCCGGTAAGAAAAATTTGCGAAACTTAAGTTGATCGCTAAATAAGCAAGATTGTTGGCAAGATCTTGGCTCCTCGCGTGGCTTCTTCGTGGTTTTCCTTAATTAAGAATTCTGCTCATTACCATTGTGGCAAACCTTCTCTT
>NW_021848825.1:2298936-2306460 GCF_003651465.1 Formica exsecta | reverse complement strand
TCTTTCCCTTTTCTTCGTAAGTGGACAAGATAAGGATAGCAAGAAATAGGAAGAATCTTCATTTTCCGGATTATGGTCTTTTTTTGCAGCGGCTCAAAGCCTGATGGAAACTTATATCCATGAAAACGATGACGCACATGACACTAACGGCCTCTTCCCCCTTCATCTTGACGCCCTCTAATGCAACGCATTACTGCCACGTCAGAAAAAAGAAAACAAAAAATATCAGAAGAGCTCCTTAAAAAAGTTAAGATAAATAAACAAAATATAACATGAACGGAATATAATTGGCGTATAAATAAAGATATTATTTTTATTTCGTCCCTCAGAGAGTTTAATATCATAAATAAATTTTATAACGATCAATGTAATTGTATTGAAAAAAATTATAAACTTAAAGTTTTTAAAAAGTATTTTCTAGCAAGGATTCAGGAGCAATGATTTGAATAATTTAATTTTTTCGCATTCCCTTCTTCTGCTCACAGTACTAATTTGTTAGTAAACCATTCTTAAGACAAGACAATAAAAATATGATGAGTAGATAGATAATAAATATAAGTATTCTTAATAAAAAGATTCGTTGACGATACAAGCCGTTCTCTTTGAGATTTTGTCAGCACTATTCTAGGCCGGGTGAAATTGATAATTTTGCCACGATGAAAATATGAGCGAGAACGACATTTTCCCACGAGGCGGAAGGCAAGGAATAAGAGTAGGTCGGCAAAGGGAGAAGACCGAAGTGCAAAAAGCGAATTTCTTCCAGAGACACGAGAAATGTACCTCGAAGGTAGGCTCTCTCCCTCGCATCCTTTCCCTTTTCTTCGTCCTTTCGCTCTTACCAACAGGAGAGAAGAGGTAATCAATACATGCGTCTACTCTTCCACTACCTTTCCACCCTCTTCACCACCGCCTCCACACACCAGCGCCTTTGTCTTGGAGTATTCGACTACTGAATTTCTTGTCATGAGTTTGCATTCGTATGACATTGGCGGATATATTTTCAGAATCGTCGCTTTTCATCGACGGATTGGTCCGTTTGCAAATGCGTTCTGCAAATATGTGCATGCATGCAAATTTTCGCAAAGCTTCCTGCTCGAAAATGAATAAACACATATCAATTTGTATTCTGAAACTCATTGAGAGTTTGTTCTGATTGTGTGCTAAATTGATACTAGCAAACAAATTACTCTCTCATGAGCGGATGACTATTGAATTTTTTATTTGCTACTAGATTACTTACCCGTGAGAACTTTCCCAACAGTTTAAGAATGTTGATGAAAAGCAGAGAAGCAGAAAAAAATTATGTGAGTTAATTTGTAAAGCTGGGTAGTAAAGAAATTTATTATGTAAATTGTTTGCATTTGTATACATTAACGAATTTTGCGATTTGTAAAATTGTATATATCGTCGAGAAGTTATTAATAATAGGTTGTTAAATTTATTATCGTTCAATATTAATAAGGATTGCAGGAATTTAATCGCGAAAGAGATCCGCGTAGTTTGGAGAAAAATTTTATCGATATTCGCTTTATAAGGAAGTCGCGCCGCCGGTAATAATACTCGATGATAAACAGTGCCGCTTTGTATCCTGTAGCTGATAAAATTTTAATTACAGCACCGTGCATGTATTTGCTAGATTATGAACCTTAATACGATTAAAAGTTGCCCAGAATAAACGGGACACTGTATAATAATTATCTTTGTTAAGATGAGGTTATTACAACGCTGATAATAATAATTATTAAGTAACTGAAGTTATATTGCCGTCGATAAATCAATTTTAAGTTATGATGCATCGGGACGTTGCATTATTTAGGCATATTAGTTGCACATTTAATTAACTTGACGAAGCTTTAAGTAATATCTCCTCCCCGCGCGAAATGCGCAAGTGTAAATTTGTCTTCTACCATCTTAAAGCGGCAGTTTTTTTATCAAGTTTCCAGCAGTTTTTAAGCTGAGCCATTAGCGGAAGAGCTTCCATAGAATTTGATTAAATAGTAGACGAAATTGCTAAAAATCAGGAATATTTTTGCTAACACGGCTACCCTTTGAAGACTAATGAAAACGACAACTTTTAAAAGCAAGGTTAGCTTGACCAATTTAAAAAATTGATGCGGCATATATGAAAGGTTGCATACCGAATTTTACATACATACATATTACGTAAAGTTCTGCTTTGATTAAAGAAATGGACTAAAATTTCGTTTGTTTATTGCGGAAGTACTCGTGTCCTACATTGATATTCCTCTTGCCAGACTTTTTAACGATAAATAGAAACAGCCCTTTTTGCAAGAAGCGATGCTTCCGAGCCTATAAAGCAAAAAGGTAGACAACTTGAGAAGACTCACCGACTTTTCATAAATCATCAGCTTGCTCTTTCTGAGAATGATATATCAAAAGAAGCAAAACCGGAAATAAACATATAGTTTCTTTGTCGCATTGATATAAACATCGACTTCTATTAACTATATATATATAATATCTCTTTTGTATTTTATATTACATAAAATATTTGCATCATACCATGTGTCAAAAATTATTCTCTTGATTATTTGCGGAGAATTTATTAACAAAGAAATATTTTGTAATTAAATAAAATAATTAAAAGTTTCAGTTGAACAAAAATTTAACTGAGAAATGCATATAACTTGTTCTGTTTATTTCATACGTCTCTAATTTACTCAGAATTTTTTCTAACATGATATAATAAATATATTGTCCATTTTCTATTGTTCATCTGTCTATTGTACATCACGCAAATTTTTGATGCATGATACGCGAAAAACGTCGTTCCTCTCTCCTCTCCCATCGCCGGTTCAGCTAACGTAGAAGAGTTATAATTTACGAGGGACGAATCTGCCGAGGACGTACACAAATGCAAGACGGATGACACTGATGTTCGGGGGCATTAACTTCTGCCTACGCACGAAAAGGGGCGAAGGACACGCGCACGACGATAACGCCCACGAATAACAAATTAGATATCATGGTGAGTTAAGGAGGCCGGAAATCTTTCGCTAACGACTCCAGACCCTCTCGCGAATTTGCATTTACATCAGTGTGGTCGCTCATAAATATAATAATGCCGGAAGAGACCGAGTGCATGGTGCCGTTCCTATCGCATGATATTCTAAAAGTACATTTATTGTTTATTGTTTATGAATGTGAAGCTTCCCCAGAAGTTAATAATAATAAAAACTAATAGAAGAAATTCAGATGAACGTATATCATTAAGTGTTAATCTACAATATATGCAATACTAGTCAATGTTAATATATATATATATACAAAATAAGAATAATAACACAATGAATATTAATATTAAATTTTATATATAATGACACGCAATATATTTTAAAAGAATGTATTTTTTAAGCAACAGTAGAAATAATCTCTCCACTTAATTTATTCAACATTAAAAGCTCTAGTACAATTATAATAATAATTTTAACGTAACGTAAAAAAAAATGAATACAACAAAATTAAATAATGTGTAGGGATTGTATGTTATTTGATATCAAGTAAAATATTAAGATATGGTCGCGGTTCCTCCACCATACGAGAGAATAACCCAGAAGCGGGAGATCACATTGAGAAGACACGAAGCTAATTTCGGACGAGGAAGACGAAAATTTCGCCGGCGAAGAACGTGCCGGTACGATTATACCTTCGCAGGATCATCGTTCACGACGACGCGCTCTTAGACGTAGTGGATAGTTAGGCTCGTATTACATTTACGCGACGTGCCGCATTAATTTATTATCCCGTAGTCGCGTTAGCCGTGGCTATGCCGGTGCTCCCGTTACAGGCACTAAGGTAATTATAACTCAACTCCCGACACGCGAAACTATGCAAAGCCAATCTAAGCTCTGTACCGATCCACATCCTGTGCATCGTCCCTCCAACGCTTCTCTCGTTCGTCCTTAGCAGCTCTTCCTCCACCCTTTCCTCCCCCTCCCCACCTCCTCCCCCTCACCCACAATGCCATCCCTTAGTCTTTCCGACGGAAGCTTCTCTTCCGTCGTAAACCGACGTCTTAGATAACGAAGATCGGTGTCGTGTGATGGATCGGCGCCACCTTCCCATTAAATTGTGTCCTGCTCCGACCGGGCATGTAGACGATGGAACAGCTCGTGTTCCATCGAGTCCGCGACATGACACGCGTATTTTTCGTGAGTCTACGGTTTCATTACACCGAGATTTAGAAGCAGAAGTGATGGATATCGTCTTATCCGCGAGACGGCCGTGTGGATTGATGGACGACGATAAACTTTAACTTTTAACGAAAAAATACGAAATAAACATTACCAGCAACAAAATCCTTATAAATCCTAGATCGTGTGAAAAGTTTTATATTAAGTTTTGAAATGTTTAATTCAATAAATTATACTCATTATACATTATATATTATATATTCAGAATTTCCATATTTGTGTTTTGATTGATTTTTTATTGTTTCACTTCATGTTCTTAATCTGAATTATATTTAAATTGTCGGAAAGTGTTGTTAAATGATTAAGTATTGCGAACAAATTATATTTGATTCTATATTGTGTTAAGAAAATTAATTATTGTCCCTAAAGATCGCAACAAAATAAAATAATTTATAATTTATAATTTGATCAAATTTTTTTCGCATATATTACTTTTATTCATACTTAAATTTATTCTAATAAAACATGATTAAATTACAAATTAAATCATGATATAAGCGACATTCGGCATTCGCACGCAACAAATCATTAACGCAAGTATTATCTCTCCCCCTCTCCGGATTGCGAAGAGGGATCGTGTGAAGATCGCGCGTGCGATTTTCCGAGGAAAAGAAAAACGGAGAGCTACAAATCGCGCCGCGACACCGGCGCTAACATTCGGGGACGTGCGCTCCAGCAAGCAACGACGGTAACGACCCTCTTAAACCGGCGCGAAAGTTCGTTTGTCTGATACTTCCGATACATTAAGCCGCGGATTTGTGACTCCGGCGCGGAATTCGGATTAGCAAAATTGCATTTTACGGCTCGCGGACGCATTCCGGGGTACATAAATTTACCGCGAGAGCACCGTGAAGAGAAAGAGAGATTACGCGCGTCCTTGCCTCCCGTCGATCGATTTCTTGCCGCGCGAGGACTGCACGCCTTGCTATTATTTCGCTATTATTTTATTGGCGTATTACAAACGCCATTGCATAAGCGTCCTGATCGAATCTCGGGATAGTTATTATACGTCGCGGATGTTTACTGAAAAAAATTCACATCATGTAACACGTAACTTATGGAACGATATCGTATTAATGTTCTTTGCGAAAAATTTTGGTGTATATTGATGGAAACAACAAATCTTTAAAGACGGCAAAGTAAAGAGAGAATGTAGAATAAGGTAAATTTTGAGTTTATGGTTTATATTGAAATAATTGCAAAAGGAACGATAAAAAAGAGAGAAGAGTTACAAAATGATTTGAATAGATCCAAACATCTGTTAGAAAATACAGATGATCCATTATGAAGAATATTTAATACTCATATTCGTATAATATTAATATGTTATCAAAATATTTGAATATTTGTCTTTAGCACTCACAATCAATAGCATAATACAAAAGTACAATTTTCTAAACTATTTAATGATATCTTTATTTGTTATTATGCAATAGTTGCGCATTTATATGTGTGTGTATATGAGAGAGAGAGAGATAGAGAAAAAGCAATATTATTATATGTAAAAATAGAATATATATATAATTAATTTTTTACACAAATCTACATAATTATTTAAGTCAAGTATTTTCTAATTATGTAACTCTATAGCCGCGATAATGTGGCTACTTCATATGCAACAACCATAAACAACCGAATAACAAGAGATCGACTCTATTCTACATGGAGTGAAATATAACCCAGAGCATTACCCCTACAAAAGTTATCGAACACAATCGTATCCGCGCGATCTGTAGAGCGGTTTGATGTTACAAATGCGGCCGCAATAAAGCCACCACAAACGATACCGAGAAGCAAGGCTTGATGAAACTTGATTCCTCTTTTCATGCATTCGATGATTTTATATTTGCGTGGACGTTGGCATGTTTTATTCAAAGGCTATGATGTTACGTACCATCTTTCCAGCCCTCATACTCCCTCGTCGGTTGGAGAGGGGTACAGGGTAATGCGGATTGCCCTTTCATTTGAAGCTAAAATTTATAGAGGTTCCTGCAGCGCTCCCTTAAGAGAGATTTTAAAAATTCAAAAATTCTTTCTCGTGCGCGCGTGCGGTATTAAATTTCGCGTTGCTTTGCGCGCACATGCCGCTCTATCTGAACCACATTGTAGCACGTTGGCAAGAAATTGAATTATGACGCGTTTAGTATGACGGAAATTAATTAGCTTATGATTTATCTCGACGTGCGTGTAAAACCGTTCAACAGATCCTCTAAATCACAAACGGTTTATAAATTTTTCAAGAAGCTTTTGCGTTCTGTTGGCTTATCTTTATACGTTCCAACGACGATCAGTCCATTCGCTAAAAGAATAGTGCATGGACTGGAAATACAAGCCCAAGACAACGACAGTATAAGTCTGATTGCATCGTCTCTTATATCCTAAAAGAAATATTAATACTTTTTCTTCTTCCCAAAAATGTCTCTTTTGTGAAACTAAAGAGAACGTCTAAAACTCTTTAATTCAACAAGGAATATTTTATCTTACGTCTTTCTGGTAAGCGCGACAAATTAAACCCGTAGGTAATTTTGACTCATGTCACGCGCATACCCGCTCGTTTACTTAAGAATAATTAATTAACTGTCCGTTAAAGAGGAAATGGCGCGTAAGATGAGCTCTCAAAGAGACACGGACCTACAAGCTTGATCTGTCTGCCGATAAATTTTATGTTCGCGAGCGCGACCGTAGTTCACTCGGTCCCAAACGACGATGTAATATCGACAAGCGAGCGTTGTATATCGAGACAGGATTTTCCATACCGGCGATGTTATATCGACATAAGGTGCGATATAACGGCGCTACGATATGGCCGCCATACGTTTTGTCCTGCTCGCGTAACCGGCGAGTATTCAGCGTGCCGTGGGAGTACTTCGTTGGATTTTTTATACGGTCCGACCGCTAAGTCCTGCATTATAAAGGCCCTGCGGGCGCTCCTCTCACTGAGAATTATATTAAGGAAAAGACAGCAGAGATGTGCTACCCCGAGGGAAGCTTCGCAGCGAGGCGAGACTTCCTGGAACGCGAAGTCTTCTCGAAATGTTCCCATCATGGATCCATCGAACTTGCTTGCGAAAATTATGCACGAGCATGTGCCGAGTAAGGTATTAGTCTTCCTACATTCTACATTCTCCTTCTAACACTCTAACGATAAAAGCATGCTACGTTATTCAATTTGTTTTTTTTTTCGATATTAGATATGTAGTTTTTTTTTTCAAGAAAAAAGTTTTCTTTCTATTTATAAATCTTTAGAGATGAATATTTTTTCTTTTTTATTTATTTTTCCAATTTTTCATATCCCTACATATATAAAATA
>NW_021848825.1:2291794-2298260 GCF_003651465.1 Formica exsecta | reverse complement strand
CGTGTAACTAGGTTAACAATTTGGCACCCCCGTTCATTGCCGTCGGCCATCTTCCCCGAAAACGCTGAACAAGGGGATCGACACTGCAGATATTTATGACCGGAGCTTGACAAATTATGCAGAATCTTTTCCACCATATAAAATATGGAGTACTCTTTCCATTATCTTTCCAAAAAAAGATATCTCTTTTTTTCAGAAATAAAAATATTTGCCTTTTTCTTTTCTTTGGAAAGAGTTCTATGCTTTTCTTTTTTAACATTACAGTCATATTTTATTCTTAACCATAATATAAATGCATTCTATTTTGCTTAATCTATTGTCCATAATTATTATTCTCTACATTTTCTCATTGGTAATATCTTTGCATATTGCAAATAGTTTTCATAAGCTAAATGTACTTTTTATAGATATGATATCAAGACTTATTAAAACGTCAAAAGTTTATATAATTTTTGGAATTATTATTTATTGCGATATAATATTGCTGTAATAACATTTTGAATAATACAGATGTAGGCATATAATTTATATATAATCCTCGCAAATAAATCGTTCGCAATAAAAGCACTCGGCTTCCTAGTCTATCTATCTGTTAAATTCCAATTATATCATCTCACCCTATACACGGGCTATCCTGACAGGCCCACACAGAATTAAATATTTTAAAACAGTTAATTAGTTAATCAATTCAGAATTAAAAATAATAACTTAGTATAATAGCTTTTAAATATTTAAAAAAAATTGTCTATACTGTCGCATATATGTGTGTTTATGCGAACGCATGAAATTTAACATGAGTTGAAATAATAATTTGTATTGTTTATCGTCGAGATAATATTAAATTTTTTCATACTCTATTTCACGAAATCTAATACGAAATGATTTTTAAGAGATAAAGTCATGGATAAAATTACATTTGTATTTGTACTATAAGATACTGTGCGATTCGATTTTCATTCGCAAACAATTGATGTACGACACAAAATGAAGGATAACGACCCGCGGCTCGCGGCGTTGCTGCCGGCTACACGACCGGTTGGTTGTTTGTCTTCCGACTGTACATTGAGGTAAAGTATCAATGTTGTTTATGGAAACGCAGAAACGTGAATACATATCTCTTTATGGTACAAAACGAAAATATTAACGGCAGCATATTCCTCATATACGAATAGTCGCGGTGCGATTTAAAGGGACGATGTGAAAACCTAGAAGAGCGTGTTGCAAAAAAAATCCCTGTCTATGTCAAACACCCTCAAGCGAATTCTCTCATCTGACAACAACGCGAATCCGGCGAATTCACAGGCCGACTTTATTCGACATGAATCCGCGAGCGAGAAAGGAAAATATCGGATATCAAATAACTGCATACTACGTGCGCTCGCGTTCCCGGCAGAATTAAATTCCGATGAGACACTTGAGAACGCGCCGACTTCCTGAGAAGGACGTCACAAGTAGAGATAGGATCTGCGATTTCACTTCAACGAGGCAAGCCAGCTGTTTCTTCGCATTGGCCGTCTTGTGGCATTCGATATCCACCCCCATGATCTTCGAGATCGCATCTCCCTACCTGTTCGCTCCGTGATCGATACGAAAAAAAACTATTAAATAGAATTAAAAGATTGTGGACATTCAAAAAGTTACGAGTTATTGTTTAGTTTATTATTAGTTATTATTTTTAATCCCAATTTGATTAATTAATTATTTTAAAATATTTGATTTGATGTTTAAAATATTCGTTTATCTTTAAACGACATATGTATATCTAATTGTTTTTTTATTGATTGCGATTAATTTTTATTTCACTTAATTATGTTATATTCTTTTATCGTTAGTATTACTATATTAATCATATGAATGTAAAATTATAAATGTCTTACAGTTACATCGTACAGTTTCGTAAAGCTATGTCGCAAGCAAACGATCAATTTGCGGTTTCTTCAATCTAGTGCCAGTAGATACCATTGTGACCCTTTTAAGTCCTTCCTCGACTATTCTCCTGTATCCTGTACGAGCAGCGGTTCTTTAGTTTCAGGGTATCCGGATCGGCTGAAGTGCCTCGGATTAAGCGGATCCGGCTCACCATGCGAAAGGTACTCTCTTCCCCCTTCCTCTCAGGAAGGAAGACGTTTAAGGGTTTTACCTCTTTGCCAGGCACTCGCAATAATTTTCTTACAGTCCGCTAGTCCGTCCGATGTTCCTACGTTCTTGGCGGAGGATACACTCTGAAAATTTTACAGCAATTCCGCTGACTGCCGTTAGATACGTTCACGATTTCGCTGAGACAAAGACAAATGTAACCGTTGCACGTCCGCACAAAGACTAGCTGATTGTAATTTTTGTTATTTCCTTGCTCATTCTTCGCTTAATTTCTTCCCTTTTTCTTCTTAATGCGAAATCATGCGAGCGTATATTATCTCATGCTTCATTAATTCCGACACGTAGCTTTATAGATTTTATAGATTGATGCACATAAAACAATAATAAAACTAGATATTCAAACTCTGATCATGTAATATTGCCATGCAAAAAAAATGCTGTTTTATCAAATTTAAACGCAATGTCATAATTAAAAACGTATGCACATATATTAAATTTCTATTACTCTTAAACAAACCGAAAAAAAAAATCTGATGCATTAATGATCTGATTTAATAATAGCTTAGTATGCTACTTTATCAAATTAATAATGTACACTTTAAAGTACAATATTGCCTATAGGAAAACATACGAAACATCGATCATATGAAACAATGTGGTGCCAGTATGTTTGTTAACCGCGTTCGTACCGCACAAACAAGTTGTTTTCATATATACGCCGTTTGCGGAACAAAAGGGCCTCGGCGATTCATGCAGAATATTCTGAGCGGTATACAAGACCGTATTACAGTGCCGCGTGTACATCCGGACAGAATTGGCTTGCAACGCCAAGAACGTAGCTGGCGTACTTCGCTGTAGCGTGGAATGCATCGCTTCCACAGTGAGTGCGGTCCGTTGTTTCGTTACAGTTCGCTTGTAACGCCAGGTGAAGTATTCATCCTCCTTCACATGAAGTACGTCACGTATTTTTCGCGAGGAGAAGGACCGCCGACCCTAATTCTCGAAAAAAAACGAAGCGAAAAAGGGATTGGGTTATACGTATCTTCGAAAGAGCGAAGCAACAATGCCTTAGTGTTTTTTATAATGCCTTTCTCTCTAACCCTGTCTAGAAAACATTTCTCAAAATAAATGTCTTCCTTTTCAGATCCACCCTTCGTATAGCTTATAATAAGTAATGCTGTTTGAGAAATTAATTGCGAATGTTGAGACGCCTTTTTGACAATTTGTATAAAACATGACACTTCCTTTGTTTTTAATTGAAATTTTTAGAAATAAACATATAATTTGTAATATAGTGCTCTAATAAAATATAAACATTTAATTCTAGAAATTATGTACATTATAATAATATTTGAAAAAAATATGCAGTCACTACAATCTGGTAAAAAGCTACGCACACAGTTCTTTTCGAAGGGATTTCCAAAAATATGTAATAGAATTAATGCATATCAAAATAAAATGTAAAATAAAATAAACCTAACAAAATAGGTAATATAGTTTTTCTAAATTATTTATAAAAATACTTTTCTCGCGTTTTCATATTTCAAGCACGTAGTGAGATTTAATTTCTCGAATGTTATTACTGAAAAATAAAAATATTAGAATTACTCTTGTTTCTCTATTTGGAATCCTGTTCTATTTTCTTTTGCTATTAATCTCAAGCAATGATTATGTTTCAAATATTAATAAGAAATCTATAAGGATTCCACAGATAAATGCCTCTCCATTCCAGTTGCAAGATAGTTTCGATGCCACCCGATATTTCGGGAAGCTAGAGAACGCCGGTATCGAGCGTCGTTTCAAATTTAAATTAAATTCGCGTACCGCTTGGTATATCCGTTTGTGGATCAGACAAACTCCTCTCTAGAAGCGTACATCTAGAGGCACGTGTAAAAGCGATGCAGTTAACGATTTACCTGATTGCGAAACTTGAGAGAACTCGTCGATGCTTAAGACAACAACGACAAGGCTTGCGTCAACGAATGATCGAAAGGACGATTTAAAAATCGGCGAAATCGCGCATGCAGAATCTCAAATGATGTAAATTTGAAACCGTTTAGGAAAATACTATACCTAATACAAAAATAATTAATAAAACATAATCAAATATTCAAATATATAATTACACAATATTTCCCTACATATATAAAATAAAATAAAATAAAATAAAATTTATATATAAAATAAAATTCAATTCAATTCAAAATTAAATTGTAGCGTCTAATATATTTTTATTAAAATATATGTTTTTGTAAATAAATTTCAATTTGATCGATGAATTTATAGATAAGTGGAAGCGAAAGAAATTTGCGACATCTTTTATACACAGAAAGAGAAGCGTGAGAGAGCAATATACCGGTTTACGAACGTCTGATTTCGTATCCCGGAACGGATGGCGACGATATTTTCCGAAGCGACGAAGTGCCAGGAGCGAGAGATGCCACATATACGTAACGATGTATACACACATCCGGACCGGAGATGCTGCCAAGAAGGAGAGGGAAGGAAAACGCGGGAGAAGAAGCGTATCACGTACGGAATGCAACGAGAGAGACGTGTCGGAGCGAGAAAGCAAGCGAGGCGTGTACCGGCGGGCGCGGGCATTCTCGAGAAAGTGCGAAGGGGGATTTGGGGAAAACGCGGTTTTCGAGACGAGGGGAAGGGAGAGGGCCGAGAATAGCAAGGCAGGATCACGTTCCATGGAAGTAACTTGGCCAGCAAAGCCTTCGGGGCTATCAAACTTTCGGCTTGATACATCGAGAGCTCTAGCAACTTCGCATCCCCGCGTTGCACGCACCCCGTCCGTGTGTTCGATCCTTCACCTTTCCGAGACTTTCCCTCGCCTTTCTCCCGCCGCTTTCGCTTTTTTTCTTTCCCGGATAAGACTGATCAGACGCCATTGTAATTCGCAGCCAGCACGAGAGCGCTGTCGGATTCCTCCGTTACCGATTCCATTTGCAGTGGACGTTAATACGGCAGAAAGGTACAGCCGAAGGGCCAAGACCGACCTCGCCTAACTCCTCGTATCTCATCCCTCGAAATGATCAAGGAATTGGACGGACGAGGGAGTTTTCCGCGTGGTTTTATTGGCGGCCGTTTATTGAACGTCGACGAAAGAACGCGAGTCGTTGCGTCGAGATAATACATCGATGGGACATGGACGTGCCTGTCGGTAGAGATGAAAGGTTCATCTGGGAGATTGATCGACGTGGATTTCGATACTTTGAGAAAATTTTACGCAGGAAGCGATGGAACGCAGCGCTGTTGTGACACGTGACGTTTGATGGTCATGTATATACAGAGTATAACCAAACCAAACGACATTAGTTTACAATCAAATAAAAAATTTTTTTAATTCTTCCAACAAGCTCTAGTAAACACATGTTTAAAAATGTTTCTACATAAAAATGATTGAGAAGCTTAAAAAGCTTCACGTATTATACTTCTTCTTGGATACTATATATCTCGTACGATGCAATCGGATCTATTATCTGCTCGATAATTAATCCAGTTAATAAGTTTATTCTATTTTTTTAATGACAAATATGGGTTCTTATATAAACATTTAATATATAAAATTATATTTGGCAATAATAAAGCTGATATCATTTTACTTGCTTATACGCTATGTGCTTATATTTTATACACTCTACTTTTTTCTCATATGGTGTATTTTTGAATATTAAATTTAAATATTAAATATAATATAATATATCATAATATTCATGTATAAAATATTTGAAGTATAAAGAAAATGATATATATCCTAATCTGAAACACCTAGAAATGTTGTTACATAGAGCTCGCTTGTAAAACATGTAGATCATTGACAGGCGCTTTGATGTTCGACCATAGTCGATCTTGTTCTACTTGACGCGCAAACTACTTTATGTCAGACAATCAGAAAACTCGAGTTATTAAATATATATTTATATTTAGATATATATTATATTTATATTTATAATTTGTATCTGTATTTTTTCTATTTTGACCAATATTTTAAAATTTGTAAAAAAAAAAGATTTCGGAATATATATAAAAATATGTCTCAGAGTACATAAACATGTGTAATGGTTTAGACATCACTATATTAATATTCAACAATAAAATTATTTTTCAACACAAATTTTTCCATGCCCAATTTTACCCGACTTTATTACTAAAGATATGTAGAATAGGAAAGAAGGATGCGATCAGACATGGCTGGTTGTTAGGCATAAGTGGACACGGCATTCAGGATAAAATACAAGCCTCGCAACGAGGGTTGGAATCGCGAGAGCGGGCTATTAGATTATGGATGGTCGAACAACAAGATTGCGGACAAAGGGGAAGAGGCCCATTAGTTTCGCCAACTGTATCTTGCGTCGTG
>NW_021848825.1:2245190-2291713 GCF_003651465.1 Formica exsecta | reverse complement strand
TTATTTTACAATCAAATAAAAAATTTTTTAAATTCTTCCAACAAGCTCTAGTAAACACATGTTTAAAAATGTTTCTACATAAAAATGATTGAGAAGCTTAAAAAGCTTCACGTATTATACTTCTTCTTGGATACTATATATCTCGTACGATGCAATCGGATCTATTATCTGCTCGATAATTAATCCAGTTAATAAGTTTATTCTATTTTTTTAATGACAAATATGGGTTCTTATATAAACATTTAATATATAAAATTATATTTGGCAATAATAAAGCTGATATCATTTTACCGGACAGAATTGGCTTGCAACGCCAAGAACGTAGCTGGCGTACTTCGCTGTAGCGTGGAATGCATCGCTTCCACAGTGAGTGCGGTCCGTTGTTTCGTTACAGTTCGCTTGTAACGCCAGGTGAAGTATTCATCCTCCTTCACATGAAGTACGTCACGTATTTTTCGCGAGGAGAAGGACCGCCGACCCTAATTCTCGAAAAAAAACGAAGCGAAAAAGGGATTGGGTTATACGTATCTTCGAAAGAGCGAAGCAACAATGCCTTAGTGTTTTTTATAATGCCTTTCTCTCTAACCCTGTCTAGAAAACATTTCTCAAAATAAATGTCTTCCTTTTCAGATCCACCCTTCGTATAGCTTATAATAAGTAATGCTGTTTGAGAAATTAATTGCGAATGTTGAGACGCCTTTTTGACAATTTGTATAAAACATGACACTTCCTTTGTTTTTAATTGAAATTTTTAGAAATAAACATATAATTTGTAATATAGTGCTCTAATAAAATATAAACATTTAATTCTAGAAATTATGTACATTATAATAATATTTGAAAAAAAATATGCAGTCACAGTAATTGTTTTATATTCATTACGCGTTTTTCCACTCTTTAAAAAAACGGGATTTTGTTATTTTTAAAATGAAGTTAATGTAAAATTCTAAATAAATATTTTCACAATAAAATGTAAGTTTTTGAATAACATTTAGTACTTTGCAGCAAGTGCAAGAATATTTTTACAACATGTTGCGACGTGCGTTAAAGTGGGAGACGCTCACCTTTGGAACATTTATTTTAATTTATTATAACTCGGCAGATATAAAATTTGAACAATTTATTTTCATACATTTCTTTTTATTTTGAATTCTACATTTATCTCCTGAAATATTAATATATAATTAGAAATTACTGTATGCATATTTATATGTAGATCTCGTAAATTCATTAAAATTGCGAAATAAAAATTAATTTAACACTGACCGGTACGATGCGCAATGATGAAGTTGGTAAAGTTGTTGTACATAACATTGAATAAATCAAAGAAAAATATAATTTGTCATATTATATTCGCGACAATTTTAAATTTTATTATATTAATTTATCAAAAAATCAAGAGAAAAATTCTTAATTCTTTGCCGTCAAATAAAAGCATTCCTTTGGGAAAATAAAAATTTAGTAAGACGTAAAATGATAACATGTGATTATTGTAAATTAATTTACACAAAAAATTTGTTCCAAAATAATATAAATTTTCTTTAAATAAATGTTAGATTTTATTTGCGACGACCTATTTATCAGTATTATATTAAAATACAAGGTACAGAATATTCAGAGCGTTAATTTATATTATAAAATAATATATAAAATGTTAAATATTTTGGGACGGCATCAAATTAATCATGATACATGGTATTTACGGCCTTTACGGCGTATAGTGTGTTATTGTCAACACAGGCGCTCAGTGTGTTGTCATTTGCGCGGCGACACTCGAGTAGTAAGGTAGTGGTGTGAGATGCTCCGTATATTATCACATTCCTTTTCAAAATGTGATCGCGACAAATATTACGAAATAATTCACTATAACCATTACAATTGACGATTAATTAATTTTCGATAATGACTGTAATTGTATCGCGACACGATAGCTCTATATTGAAGTATGTATTTCTCGCAATTTATTAATTTATAATTTCTCAACTAGCCAAGCGATAGGGATAAAAGTTGTAAATTATCTTTTCGTTGCAATCATTTCGAACAGTAATTATTTTTCTAATTCTCTACACTTGAGAAGTCAAATATATTTTGATAGTTCACATTTTTCACCATTCTATAAATATAATTTATTATTCGAATTGAAAGAGAAAACGCGCAGTAAAACACGAATCATAAATCGAGTTATTAACGTAACCAAAAGCCTCGCGATACATCAATCATTTAATCAATAATTTATCTATAATTCAAGAGACACGTAGTATATATTCCGTACATACAAATACTGGTTGCCGATATATATATATATAAAGATCGACAACCAATATATATATATATATCGGCAATTAATTATAATAACATTAACACAGTATTCGGCCTTGGCAGTATGTAGCGCGTATTGTTTACATGCCGCGGCCTTGTTGTCATTCGCGTAGCGATACTCGAGCAGTAAGGTAGTGGTGTGTGACGCATCATATACTCCGTCAAATTCCTCTTCGAAACGTGATTGCGACAAATATTAGAAAATAATTCGCTATAACTATCATAATTAATAATCAATCAACTTTCGATAATCGATATCTAACTGTATCGCGGACAGATCTTTATCGAAGAGAGCGTATAGTACGATTTATTTCAAGAACCGAAGTGACAGGGATAAAAATTATAAATTATTATTTCGTTGCGATCTTTACGGGCAATAATTATTTCTCTAACGATGCTTAGAGAATCAAATATATTTAGTTCAATGCTTTATCGTTCGACTTTTCGACAATTTAGATATAATTCGGATTGAGAATGCGTAGAGTAAAACGCACGAATCGCAGGATCAAATAATTAACATAACGAATGGTTGTGTGGTACATCAATCGTTTGATAAATAATTCATCTATAATTTAAATACGTAATATTCCGCGCATATATATTTTATAGTACGTAAAATATTTCGGCAACGAGAATTAATAATAACCTCGTTCAGCCTTGACAATGTATGACGCGCTACTGTTTACATACCACGGCCTTGTTATCATTCGCTCGGAGACATTCGAACAATAAAGTTATAAACGAGATACATCGTATATTGTCAAATTTCTATTCAATACTTTAAATTCTTCGCCATCTAAATATTATTTAGACAAAAATTGCAGAATCGAATAATTAATATAACGAAAGATCACACATATAACTGTATCGCGATCTCTTTATCGAAGTGCATACCTCGCGCGAAACGGCATATTATTTCGCGATCGCGGAATTCGGGAGTACGATACAAAGTGTCGCGTGTACGTTTTTATCATAAGTTCGTAAGTGTCGTTCAAAATGTCGCGTATCTAAATGCGGAAAATATTGTGCAAAGTGTCGCGCGTAATGAATTGTATAAACTTTTCGCAACTTTTCACCCTGACGACCTGAGAGAAGGTGCAGGCCTGGAGGCATCGAGCATCAGCGGAGCAACCCTAAGGTATATATACTATTTATATATTAGTTACATAAATCGCATATTAATTCGGTTTGTTTGGTTGAATAATTTAAACAAGAAAAAAGAAGAAAAAAAATTTTTATATAAAATCTGTTTAAAACAAAAAAATAATTTCTTTTCAGAATTTATAAAATTATTCCATTATATATATCGGCTTTGTTGTGCATCAAATAGAAAATTTGGCGCGTACAATAATAATTTTGGAGAATATTAATTATTTGAACGCTGCTACAAATTGGATTTTCTATTTGTATTACAGATTAACTCTTAGCTTCAATACTACTAATTCCGCTGTTTGGCATCGGTCAATGAGTGACGAACTTCTATTTTATTTTAAGAAAGATATCTGATTTGTAGAGATTGTAGATGTAAATTATAGATATATCCGTTGTCATAAAATGGATGAGTTAGAACAAATTAGATCGAATAAACTTTAATAGATTTTTTATTGCAAGAATAAATTAGAGCATAGATTCTAAAGAAGGATAAAATTTATTCTTTTTTCGGTTGATAAATTTCACCTAATTGATTTGATAAAAAACGTACTAGTGATTTTATTAATTCTACGTAATGATAACAACTTATTTTTTTAACGCGTGCTAATATCCTAATTTATTTAGAGCTCATCTATCTATTTTAAAACACAAAAATATTTTCTCTTCAGAATATATAAAATTATTCCATTATATATATATCGGCTTATTATTGTACATATTAAATAGAAAATTTAATATATGTAATAATTTTTTTAATATTAATAATTTTGGTTGTTACTATATATAATTTGTATTTTATATTTGCATGTTACAGATCAACGTAGCATCAATATCATCAACTCCGCTGCTGCGCATCGGTTGGTGAGTAACAAATTTTTATTTTATTATGAGGTAACGGATTTGTAGAAATTGTAGATGTAGATGTAAATTGTAGATAGATCCGTTGCCTTAAAATGAATGGGCTAGATCATTTTAATATAAATTTTTTTAATATACATATATTGCAAAAATAAATTAAAAGGTAAATTGTAAAGAAGGATAAAAAGCATTTTATTATTTAGTGTGAGTTTTTCCTAATTTATTTTATAAAGAATGCTAATGATTTTATTAATTATACATATGCAAGGATAACAGCCCATTCTCATTTATATGTTCACATATTAGAAAACTTTGCTTTAACTGATGTAAAGACAAGTTATCAATTAATTAAATTACATGTAATATAATAATAATTAACGAAATGTTTTAATTTATTTTATTTTATTACAGATTATATTATAAGAATTACTATAAGAATTTTATCAATCAGTTTTAATTGACAACTTGTCTTTATATTAGTTCAAGCAAAGTTACATTAGAACGATGTCCAACAAACGATCATAAACGAGAATAAAATGTTTACGCTTACCTACCAGCGATGGTAATCGATCGGCAAGTGAAGAAGAATTTCTTTTCTTCTTTGATCTCTAATGTTGAAAATCAAATGTAGTCAGAATATGATCAGGAGCGACAAAAAATAGGTCCAATACTGACTCGAAGAATGATATAAGCTCGTGCCAATCAAATGCCTCGTATCTGCGTACGTTCAGATACAGAACCAAAGGAAACAATAAAAATGTAAGAAAAATAAATAAGTAAAAAATAAAAAAGTATAAAAATGGTAAAATGTCGTTTATGGATCGACTGATCAACTGAAAAGCACACAGTGAATATTCTTTTATATATCGTCTGAAATAGCTTCGTATCTGAACGTACACTAAAACTTCCATGGAAAAAGAACACATTATAATTTCCCATAAACCCTTTACGATGACAAAATGCCGTGAACGTCTTTCTGTGACAAACATTGGAAGGAATTATAGTTTTAGAGACGATCTCGCAGTAAAACCGGTCAATCTGCGCCATGTGTATGTAACGCCACAAAATAGTTATCGTCTTTCTTCGCGCGTCACATATAATGCGAAAATTATTTAAAGTATAGAGACATTTCTCGTACTTTGTCATTAAAATAACGTCTATCCCGTATATCTATTGCGTGTAATGTATAAATATATAAAAATAATTTATTGAAATCTACATTTACGTGATTCATGTTTGTAATCTATAATAAAGCAAAAAAAAAAAAATACTTCGTTAGAAATGATGATTTTACAAATTTCTGAAAGTAAATTGTACAATATCATTGGATATTGATTCGATAATAAATACTAATAAATTTTTTATGACCATTAAATTGTGTGAAGTGACTCCGTATGGCTTCGTGAAATTATTATGATATTAAATACTCTTACCTGCATCCGCGTTTTTCTGATATCGAACACTCGCGTCGATCCATCTTTAAGAGAAACCGCAATGGCAATTTATCCGAGAGGCCAGCGCGGTTTCGAGAAGGCCCGGGCGCTGCTGAATACGGAGGGACGAAAGAAGAAGACGAGACGAATAGTCATTCTTTGTTTTTTTTTTGTTTTCATTTTTTTCAACAGGAACGTACGTTTTATTTTGCACTAGGTTACAGCGGCCGCAAGCCCCCCCCCCCCCGCTCCTTTCCTCTTCACCCCCGCCCTTCCGCCCTTCGCGCGCATTCACAGAGTCCCTTTCGCTTGCCATCGCACCGTGCAACACCTTCGATTCTCATCCTCCCTCAACCTCCCACGACCAGCATCACAAATCATCCCCCGATCGCGCATTCCGTCTCTTACCACCGCCCGAATGTAGAGCAAGATAATAATTATACATGTACATATAATTACATTTGTGCATTATATCATAATTTAATAATATACATATATAGATGATATATATATTATATATATCTTAGAAAATAAATATATATATATATATTTATATATATTTCAATATCGCGCGCGTTTATATTCCATCTTCGTGTAATTCTCCTTAAAAAATAACGATATTTAGAGTACGCTACGATGTAATATAAGAGCCACCAAGAGAGGAAAGAAAAGAATGAAGAGGAATAAAGTGCTATGAGGCGGGCTCGAGCCGTTCATTTTCTTCTCTCTCGTACACGCGCCTCGTGTGCATGCAGCCTCTCGCGCATATACTTTCCCGCCTTTTAATTCATCCAATTTCTCATTCACTCGTGCTATTTCACTCGTCCGTTTTCACCCTCGCGTACATTTTTTTCTCTCTGTCGTTAACGTTTTTTCCATCCTCTCCCTCTCTCTCTCTCTTTCTCTTTCACCTAAAACACTCATTCGCGGCCTGGCTACTTTTATCTCTTTTCCTTCTCCGCTTGGATACAGCCATTTTCGCGCGATTTCGAGGCGGGCAGTCATCTGACAATTTTTGCGCGTCGCGTTTTACAAGGCAAACGGATCGAAAGGTAGCGATATCGTTGAATTAAAAGATAGCTAATGCATAATTGCGTTAATTAGTATACATTAATTAGCAGACTTCGTACGATTACGTCGTGGATCAGTGTGAGGGCAATGACTTTCCTAACTGAGGCGACAGCACAGAAAAGTAACAAATGCTTTTATTAAAATTTAGCGATTTTATTATTTCCACTGCTTATATAGATACTCTGCTCTGCAATATCCTTCTCAACGTTCAGTGCAAAACATCAAGTATTTCATGTCGCAGACTACTCACGCACGCATATTTTCTGCACGTTTTAATCGCGCTTCGAATCAAAAAAACAGATTAATCGCTCTATCAAGAATACGTTTATTAGCGGATGGGCCGGCCCTGACGCTAATTCGTGTCTAATAATAGGAAAGCTCGGATTTTTGACTCGAGCAATTTCGCGTCCAATATCGAATCTACCCTCATTGGAAGCAACCTCGAACGAAGTTGCGCGACGCGACGCGAATTTAAGCACCTCGAAGTCCTGCTGTAAGTTCGAAGAATTCACAGTTTGTTCTGCTGAATCGAGTGCAAATTCGATAACGTTCATTTGGTAATCGCGTATGTATATCCCGGATGATGCGCCGGCATCATTAGCGCAAACATAAGCGCTCTTAAGGAGGACTCTTGAAAGCAAGCTCACTCACAAAGCACGATGAGAAATTTGTTTATTAATAAATTATTTACAAAGCGCATGGCCGGCCTGGTCGCTCCGATAGCCGAAGAAGAAGCATGCGTTTTTCGATAACGCAAAAATCTCTAGGCGGACAACAATTATAAATCGACGAAACGTAAGCGCGCTCGCGCGAGTGAGAGATGTCTTGGGTAACATTCGTCAATCGATCATCTTGCGCGAGTCGCGACGAGAGAATTTCCGCACGCGGAAATTTCGAGGCGCGATTTCGCGCGCGCAAAAGAGAGATGGCCTCTGAAAATAATAAAAATAAAATTTCCATCCTCGAGCGCATTTTTTTTTTTCTTTTACGGCAAAGCGCCCGAAATGGCCGCCGTTACTATCGTATCCTATCGAGAGATTCGTTCTCTCGTTTTAAACTCTTATCACGCATCTTGTGTTAAACGCAGACGCGAAGATCGACGTCGCTCACTCCGCAGCGCGCTTCATCGACTATTCAGCGATTCGTGCACACATCGAATTAAAGACTCAATCGCAAATGTAGGCGGAAGGAACGCTCGCCAATGTGGCACAAAAAGCGGCCCCCGCTCTATGCTTAATTATACAAAATATAATTAGTTAACCAATCAATGATGTAATATGTATACATGATAACATTACAAATAATCTACGTGCTAAACATTTAAACTTAGACGGCATCCTCTGCTTTTGTACAATCGACGATAGAAAAGAAAGAACAATATATGCGCGTATCTTATAATAATTATAATTATAATAATTAACATTAATAATAATATTAACCGCAGCGTCATTAATATAAAGATAATATGTAATAAAGACTCTCTGTGTGTAGTAAATAATTTATATAAAAATTCTGGCGAATATACTAAGAAATATCGCATAAAGTTTGATTCTCGCGTCACGCACAGATTTCTACACATTGGCGCGCATACATACACATATACACATATACGCAAGCAATTACATACAATTGGTTGTTCTCTTTCGTTTTGTACATCTTTTACGCTCATACTCTCTCATTCGCACACTCGCATTCGCATTCGCACATTTCTATCTTGTTGCGTAATAACTCTCTCGCCAGTTTAGCGAACCATCACCCAAAACTTCGCTAACACTTGCTAATCTCTCCTTCGCGTCGCTTCCCTGTTCTCCGTCGAATGCCAAAGCAATTTGAGGAATCAAAAAAGAGAAAAGGAAAAAAGTGACGCTTGACGTAAGCGCAGGACGAGCTCGTACGTACTTCTAAAGACCTTCGACTTTAAATGCAGGGTATCATTCAGTATCGGGCATAGTAGATAAGGATGAAACTCGTCAATTTGACAGTAGATAATCCTGGGGCTGAAGAGAAGCGAAAAATTTCAAAGACGGCCAAAACACGAGGCCGCCGCCGAATGACACGATTTTTATTCCCGCTAACGTTCTCGCAGTATGTATGCATCGGTGTGAGAATGTCGTAAAGCGACTCGTCCTGTAAGCAGGCAGAGAAAGAAGTAAAGGAGTCAAGTCACCATGCATCGCGAAACTACTCGTCTTTTGGACTCGAGTGACATTATTCTCGAGATCGCAAATGGTCGCATTCTGCGCGATATCTATGTGTTCGCGTTTCGTCTCTTCTCACACGTGATCGAAAATCGATTATCCTGACTTTGAAGAATCCGTCGGAGTGTAAGTCACGCGTCGCTTTGCCCGTGAGAATTTGACAGGACGGTTTCCATAAATACTAGTTAAAGTTAACTGGGATTCAACAAAGACTTTCCATCCCTTTTAAGTTGTCCCACTAGAAAGAAATAAAGAATCAGTTAATTCCCATTTAACCCTCGCTACAGAATCGATTAAACCTGAATTAACTTTAACGAATATTTATGACTACACGACCTCAGTGAAAAATTCGGAAATTCGAGCACGAGCTACGCTCGCCTGCCGATTCCCTTTTAAGCTCGTGTCTATATTCTCGTCGTTTGGTTGCACTTTCCTTTCATTTACAGTCTTATCAATTATTCTTTTCCCCGTCTGAATTGACGAATCGCTTTTCGAAACCGGCAAATAGGCCTACGCATAGCGCAATTAGGCAGGAGCGGTGTGTTTCCGCGGAAAGTTGATCATTTCCTCTGTTTCCTTCACTCTTCCGTCCACGAGGCGTTCGCTTATTTACGGCCAAACGTTCGATAGGGCTCGACGCTTTCGTCTTTCTCTTCTCTCTCCCTGTTTTTCCTTCATCTCATCTCTTTATATCCTTTTTTTCTAACTACCAGCCATAATATCCTAACAAAGTACTCTAATATAATATACATTTACATATATATTTATATATATATATATATATATATTTATTTATTTATATATATATAATAGCCGATACACAAATATCACATGTGATCACCTACTACGCTCGTTATACGAGCTCGCTACACCTTGTACAAAACGTCGAGTCTTCGAAGTAAACCAGCGCGTCTCGACTTTTGAGAGTCGCGGCAAGTGGTTAGTTCTCAACTTTGGAAAGATGTATTTCTCTCTTTTTCTTTCTTATACGTATATTTTTCAATCTTTTTTTTACGTAGTCTGCGTAGTTTGTCGAAAACAGTCAGGTTTCTAGAATCGTATACAATACACATTTTGCGTTTGTTTTGCTCGGTGTTACGCGCGACGCGCGACTATCGACTTTCCTTCGCTGATAGGTCTATGACACTCATTTTGTAGCACACGAAAGGGAAAATAAATTACTAAATTTAAAAGAAAAAAAGCAATATACAATTATATATATATATATCCCGATGAATAGATTATTTGGTAGACAGATTTAAGCTCCTGCGCGTGCTGGCGCGTGCACGGTATTATGCACAGCCACGTAGACGCATCTCCCACGTGGCAATCGATACGTACGAACGACTCGTGACGGGAAGCGTGTTTACGCAGTGCCGTATGGGATATGAGAGCGAATATTTTTCGAGAGCGACGGTGGGAAGCGATTGGAAAGTTCTCGCATCGGTTTTCGATGGACAGCCCCAAGAAATGCAAAACGATGCTTGTTTTCAACAAGATGATTGATAATCATCCGGCTTTTCGAAGATGATAATGATGTGATGTCTGCATAAAGCAAAGAGTGCGACATCACATAGAAAGCTGATCATTTACTGATAATGATCATATACTTGAATGTACATGAGTTTTTAGTAGCGTAATTATTGATGATGTTTCTTTCGTTGTTGTATCCCTTACACTGATAGATAAGTAAACGATACTAGAACACAATATATGCAGATGGTCATCATTCATTTTGACGAAAACATCGAAAAAATAGCGGTCGTAGCGACATGAGAAGAAGAACAGGAAGAAGAAGACCAAGAAGAAGAAGAAATGACATCGAGAGAAAAGAGCGACAACTGTGCAAGCGCATTCCTTATTTTAATTATATACTTCAGTGGCAAAAAAGCTGCGATTATAAGAATTGTTATCGCTTTACATCTCACATTCGTTCTCTTTCGTTCTCTTTTTTTCACTCGCATCTTTTTTTTTTTGTTTTCGTTTTGTTTCGTAATATAAAATACTCCCTTAATCATTCTTTTCCACGTTTCTCCGCGCTCAGGATTACATGTAAGAAAAAAAAAATCACATTATCATAATACGTTAATATGCACAGTTATATAAATAGAAATGTATATACGAAAGGTATAGAATTCTGAAAAAATGATCTTTGCTGACTTGCATTTGTTTCTCACTTTTCCTGCATTTTCTTCCTTTCCATTTCTCTTTCTCTTTGCTGTCTTTCACTCTCTCAAAAATCATCCTTATCGTATCCTTTTCGTTCACTTTACTTTTTATTACACGTGTGTTACGTGTCCACGCATTCGATATACATACATACACGAAGAAACGTCAATAATCATTGGTAGTAAATTTCGGCTAAAACATAGAACGCCGTCGCATGCCTGTATAAAATCCCTAAAAATGCTATCCTACCATGAATAATGTTGTTGAATGACATTAGTGACTATCTGTTGACTCATTTTCTTCCGTCTTCACTTTGATGCTCGATACCTCATCGCGAAAAAAAGTTTCATCCCCGACATGACGTTATCAATCGCGTCACTTTTTCAACGGGTTTTACTCATCGTCGCGTTCTACATTAGGATTTCGATTCGAAAATGAGGAAACTCGATTTTCGCGATGATCGAAAGCGATCGCACGAGCGAGGCACGAGAATCACATTGACCGAAATCAATTTTGTTCTTGTAGGCCCCGAGATAATCGTCTGCCTATTAGTATACGTGTCTACTGATTGGCTGTATCTTATGTAAGATGTATGCTTTTTTTTTTTTTTAAAGGAATCCATTTACATGTCTCTTTTACTTTTCCCACACTCGACTTTCGACTCTTTTCACTATCTTCTATTTATCTCCCTTCCCCCCCCCCCTCTCCCCTCTCTGCGACATTTCAATTTCATATTTAAATAGCACGGGTGCATTTGACTGTGTCTATGGATTCTTTTTTTATTTCGGGCCTCGTGTTATCTTGTGTGTGTATCTGTACATGCGCTTGACAACTTTTAGAAATATAGGTATGTCAATATATCGCAGTTTAGAAAAAATGTCTCAGGATTAATTAAGTTGCATCTGTATCCGAGTATTTCATCGAGCGAGAGTAATATGTGTAGTATGTGTTTGTGTATATTATGTATGTGTATGTGCATCATGTACATGAAATAGAGACACGGAAAAGGACGGACGCCTCTTAATATACTGCGCCCTTGATTTTGTTTGTTTATTTAACTCGTTGCACGATTTTTACAAGTCTTTAAATGCCAAAGGTCACTTTTTAAAAATATAAGTTATATCATCTTTATCTTTCTCGTTAATCTTTCGCTCTCACATGTCTTGTCTCTCTTTCTCTCTCGTTTTTTACTCTCATCCATTTCTCACTTTCACACATTCTAAGTTCATTCACATATTGCCACTTGTGCTTCTATATTTACTTGCATCATTATTCTCTTTCTCTCTTTTTCTTTCTTGCTCAAGTTTTTTCTCTACTTCTCTTTCTCTTATCTCCCTCTCTCGCTGTTCTCTTTTTAAGTCTTTTTTCATAAAATTCTTATATCAGTATTAATAGTAATCATTTTCATTACCTATTTAACTCTTCTCTAACGAGGAAATTCCCCAAAAATAATATTAGTTCTATCAGTTATCAGTGTAGCATTTTGAATACGTATTTGGCAATACATGACGTCCGCGATACACATGTAAAAGAGAAAAAATGGCTTATAAACTGAAATTTAATATAATTCACGTTTTTTCGATATAGAAACGATAGAAGAAAAGATATAATTTCTAAAAATAAAACGGCAATAAAAATCTTTCTCGTGTAGAAAAGCTATAGAAAGAGTAAAAAAAGATAAATATCATTGGTAAGGAAATACTCAAAATTATCGCATCTAATAAAATTATAACAGACGTCTTGAATTGCGACAAATCTCTTCTTTCTCGTAACTTTATATAATAATAACATCAAATTCCTTTTCTTTCCGATCCTATGGGGATAAGTGCTTCAAAATTTACGTGGTTACATCTACGCGCTCGTCGCAGTGCCCTGTTACCGCGAGTATTTGTTATTTATTATTAACATTATTATTAAAAGGGAGCTCCTTACATATCTTTCTCAGTACGCATTCCATCAGCTCATTCCGCCTTTAATTCTCCGGGGACGTTTTTTATACAAATTTTGCGAGACTCGAGACCGATGTCGCCCATTCGTTTTATCAATGATCTTTTTTTCGATTCATTTTTTTTCCACGTAAAGCTAATCTAGCACGAATCGCGCAACACTTTTCACGTTTACTCTTTCTATCATTTTCTCTCCCTTTCTCTCTCTCTCTCTCTCTCTCTCTCTCTCTCTCTCTATCTTTCAGATTATTTTCTCACATTCTTTCTTTCTCTTTAAAGTCGTGTAATTTACAATTATTATACAACATGACTGAAAATATCTTAGACCACGATAATACAGTTATAATCGTACTGTTTTTCAATTTTTTTTTTATTAGCACTTAATTTTATATGTATGCTTTTATTTTTTATTCTTTAGTAATCATCTCGTTTTTCTTGTACGCAAGTATCATAAAACACTTATGTTCAATTATCGTACCGCGTACAACGATACTGCTTCTCCTAAAGTTTCTTAGAGTTTTCTTAGATACTTATATTTCTACCTATGTGTATAACCATCTACCTACCATATATATATATAGAATACTCTCTCTATTCGTCTCAAGCACTCTTGGGCGCACACGCTCTATTCCCGTTCGTCAATCTATTTATCTGTCTATCTAAGTGCCTATCTAACGATTTAGCTATCCATCTACCTATCTAAACGTCTAGCTACTTTTTTTATTCAAAGTATTCGCGCTTTCTTCCCTTCCCGTTTCTTGTCGATTACTCACGCAATTGCACGCGCCTTTATTTTCAATCTCGTTTTAAAACGACGTGTTCGCACCGTTCGCTTAGCGATATACATATATCTACAGAGCTCGTTGGTCGCCTCGATTGGAAACACTCGTCCTGACGATACAGATCTTTCGTCCGGATAGTGTCTTTTCTTTCACGGTATCAATTCTCGTCATCCTTTCTCCACTACGCCTAAATACGAACCTAGGTGCACGAGTCTGAGAGCAAATTATACATGCGTGGACTCTGGCTCTAACAAGTCGTAACGACAATTATCTTCTGTTACTTTCGTTCCAGCGGCCGGTATGGAATTTAACGAGAGGCCGTCGAGGTCAAAGACGAGACTTCGCATCTTTCACGCGCGGTAATTTCTTTTCTCTTGTACTATGTGTACTTTTAATTACATCTTGCCCGTCAGAAAAAAAGATCGGGGGTGGGGGGGTAGGGGGGATGTCGCGAACGCGACGACGACCACGGTATCCGAATATATCTATCAAAAAGACGTCTGGCTTCATGACCGTTATATTCTAAAATTGTAAATGTGCTACATATATATATATATATATTTATTTATTTTTATTTATTTATAATTAATCGTGAACAATGGTAACAAATAATAAAACATTGAAAAAATTGCACGATATACAAACTCAGTGTTCTGCTCGTCTCCTCCTTTGGATTCCTTACCTTTCAGGTTTGGAATATCCGTGGAAAAAAATACACACGCACGTACATACAACCTTTACACGCAGATACGTATACACGCACGCATCGACGACTCACGCAAACATAACACAGCCACACTCGCATGCACATGCATTCGTACGAACCGTGCCGACACTCCGTCAGTCGGGCTTACTCACTCTTTAGGTTCTACGTGCATATTAATTAATTTATTTGGCCACTGAACATTTAAAATTTAGTTATCTTCATTTCTCATCTTCCCTATTTTGCCTCTAACATCAGGTAAAATTAGTCTTCTTGAAGTTAACATCTTCTTTTTTTTTTTTTTTGATGAGTGCACGTCGCAATGATCTCAATCTTTTTCGTGTATTTTCTTTTTCGGCATCGTCGCCGAAATATTCGATTTCTGCGCGCGATATATCTTACATATCGTTATATCGGGACCTCTTAGATCGATGACGAGCGAGACGAACAATCTTCTACTGATGATCGTATCTTGTAGAACAACGCGCTCGCGGATACAAAATAATATAAATACAAATATAAATTTTCCAAGCTAGTAAAAAGCCAAACGAGGATGATAGTGCGTAGTTTCGAGAAAAATTAATTATCTAGTTAACTAATTTCTTAGTTGATAAAAAATGATGTCTTCTGGTTTCTTAGTTGATAAAATGCCGTCAATTATACGCGAGATAGGAAATCACTCGTGGAATGTTCGGTTGCGTGAAAAAAGAAGTGCACAAAAATCTTATATGGATTACACTGCCCGTATATATTTCTTTATCTACATTGTTTCAATGATTATATGACAAGAATATTAAAAAATATATATATTTGTATTTTCTGCTAAGTTTTTCATCATGATTGTTTCGACAAATGATTCCCTTACTCGAGGATATTTCATAATATTACAAGCAAAAGAGATCACGAAAGAAAAAGTCTTTCCAAAAGCATGCAAATTTCGAGAAAAAATTATTTCTTTTCATAAGAATAAAAAAGATAGCGTCAACAATGAATACTTAAAAATAACTATAATTACCTGAAAGCTGAAAGCGGCATTTAATGACAATCAGCCATAAAGTATAGATCTAAACAAAACAATTGGTTCTCGCATTCGTAAGCTTCGTTGCAAGCGGTACTGTATGGTAGTGGCAACAGACCACGTTGTAATTCGCACTGTAAATTCAGGATTAGCACCTGGCGCAGCAAATCCCGTTGCCGTCGAAACTGGTCGAAATCACGTATTCAATTACCACGCGTCGCGTCCGTTACTCGCGACTCTCCGCTGCGTGCGATTCCGTTAATACCGAGAGATCGTCGACGGTCCCGCGAGTGCCGCGCGCGCACGCGATTTTAACCGCGAGTAGCTACGCGAAGTTTCTGAAAGAAAAGCAAGAGAAAGGAAATAACATTTGGCACCAACAGTCTCTGCATTATTGTCCTCGCGAAATCTACTTTTTTCTCTATAGTTTTTAGTATACGTGCGACACGACACTCGCAATACGATCGACGATACTCGGATCATTTCGATGCGATATAAATATGACGATCGTCGACTCAATCGTTTTGGAAAAGGCAAACGATTTTTGTGGCGTAGGAGCGTATCTTTTATTCAATATTACAATTTTCATTCACGAGAGAATGAGTATCCGTTCGCTACTGCGCGCTGTGGCAACGATTTGAGGCTCGGCGAAAATTTGTTTAGGCTTTTCCCGGTCAGCTTCTCGTTTCTCATTTTCGAAGACCTCCGATTACGAAGTCATAGCTTGAACTCCTCGACGGTAGCGCTGATCTTAGAATGTAACGAATTGGCAGTGATTGACGTCTCTCGTGCGAGACTTCTCGGGCAACTCTTTATTCAGCTATTCCCTTCGTCGGAGGCCTCCTATATTACGTTGGCTGCAGTCTCTTTGTTGGATCATCGCTGACCGTCGCGATTCTTCGGTCCCCTCGAATTCACGGAAATTCGAGGACCAAAGCTTTGTGCTATTCCTTTGGCCCTTAAAGATGAACATAATCGCTCGTTTTTTTTACCTTTCGTTCTTACACGTTAGCACACTTTGAAAACGCACGTCGTTATACACGCGATTCTTTGGATTTCGATGAAGTGACGTTTTCAAGCACACCGTCCGATCGCTGGTAAAATTTTCTTCCCAGTTGTTTTGGATCGTTTTAGACATGATTTTCAAATTACCTCTAAATAGCGTCTCGCGGATCATCGATTTCCTCAATAGTAATATTCGAGGACCAATTTTCATCAATGATAGAGTCTGATGTCTTGTTGCGATCACCTAATGCAGTTAGCTTTGCAGATTTCTTTGATGTTTGTTCGTGAAGTTTCAGACATTCGACAATCAATCTCTCTCTTTCTCTCTCTCTCTCTCTCTATTTGCAGCATGCTATTAGGTGATCTCGGAAGATGCTAGATTGCATAAATCCTCGCGTAGATGTCAAAGATTTCCGCGATTTTCACGAGGAACAAGTCCCGATAATCCCGACTGCGGGTGACGCGCGGTTGGAACCGTTCGCGGAAACGATTGATTACACGTGTCTCTTCATGTGGAGAGCTAGATGGTCGCTGCGGGAGAAGCATCGGTCGCAATGCCGACATTTGAACGGTTTCGCACCGGTGTGCTTGCGGTAATGGCGCGTCAATTCGTCCGAACGCGCAAATCGCCACTCGCAACCCACCCAGCTGCACTTGTATGGCTTCTCTCCTGAAACAGAAGGAAGAAAAATCACGTAAATTAATCTGGTAGAAAGCTTAATCCTCCGGTGTGTCACTATAAAATTCTAATCTTAGCAAAATGTACTTTGACATTTAAGATAAGGTAAAAATAAACAGATGGCAATTTCGATCATTTATAAGCATAACAAAAAATTTCATAATATCTTTGCAGAGTTTTTAATAAAATAATTATGCGTAAATAAAGAACAAGTATGACAAGTATATGGTAATATAAGATGAATGTCTATTGTTATATTTATTTTTAAAAAGACTCGAAAATTCAATAACGATATGTGTGCGTGCGTATTAAGCTCGATATTTGCGTTACAAGTGCCAAAATATCTTTTTTGTTAGAACTATAAAAGTTTAAAAAACTGATATTAGACAAATTAAGATATTTGTTTTGTGAATTTAAAAAAAAAATATTCTGCGTCAAATTTATGTTTTATAAATTTATAATTTATAAATATGTATATGTGTAGAATCCTAGATTTTCCTCTTACATTACTTTTGATTCCAAAAGATTAAAGATTATTATATATATACATATATCATTCTAGGAAACGTTACCATATATCTGCTATAAATCACATCTATTTAGTTACGACAAACAGCCATTGTCAATCGGCAGTTTGCGCAGAGCATAATGCTGGATAATACCCGTTTGCACAGAGATAAGCGAAACCGCGGAGTATTGGCTCCCTACTTGAGAAAGCTCGTTCGTTCAATGTTATGATCCAAGAGCCTTCCTTGATCGCATGATAGTAAACGTAACGCGATAGGCGCAAGCTTGTAGAGCAAATGTGATTCAATAGATTTCCGCGGGATGATACGAGAGAATTGGACGTTATTATCCTCCTAAACAGGCTATCAAAGGAGATGAGTAGTATCTAACATCGTTAACTGCGACGAAGCGCGCCGACGACGACGGGAATTCATGTCCAACTGTACAATAGATACTATATGTCGCGTGAATAAATCCATTCCCACATCGCGAATCCGAGATAATCTCCTGGGATCGAATTGTCGTGCGATCAAACATAATAAATAAAAAAAAAAAAGAAAACGTTAAACCCTGAAATATATTTAAACAATTGATTCGCGATATATGAGAATTGTTTTAGAGAATCGCGCGTTGAGGTGGTTACTGCATGTCGGTCGAAGGGAAAGACCGTACGCGTTATTAAGTCCGTAAATAATCCATTCGGTAATATAGAAGGTGGCTGACGTTGATGAGGCTACGGCGGAGAAGAGACAATGCGAGGTCACCACCTGTGGCGCAACGTTAGCGAGATTAACAAGCCGAGGGAGTCTGCGGCGCGGAAAGAGAAGCGGCTTGCGGTGGGGGTTGAATCGGAGGCCGCCGGAACGAACGACTGCGAACCCCGTACTCGTTGGTGAATCGCAACCCCGTCAAGCAGAGGGTGGCTAGCATTGCGCCGCTTTTGCACGACGTAACGCGACTCATCGACCTCGCGAATGATTTCCACCTTAATACAGCGCACCATCCCCTTTTCGTTTGACTTTTTATAGTTTATAATCAGATTTTTGTAAATTATAATTGAACAACATAAACCAATTTTCGTGTCGTTTTTCGAAATAAAAAGATAAGTTCGCGAAAACATTTGTGTAATAAAAGATTTGTACTCTTTATTCTGATATATAAGCAGAGAAGTATCTTATCTTTGTTTAATAAATCTTAAGGGATAATGAGAAAAATTATGGCTCGCGTAAAGGGTTTTGTCTCCTTGATTTAGATTTTCAGAGTGTCCGTGCAGACGTGTCTCTTGTCGCGATCTAGATACGTCCGTTCTAAAGTACTTTGAGTTCACGCTGAAATACGATCTTCTATTATTTTTGTCAAGGTACGAAATTTGTCGAGCATATCCGACTGCATCTAGGAACTGATGCGCGAGTATATTTCACAACACGGCCGTCGAGATAAAAGTAATACAAATGTGTGTATAAAACCCCAGAGAGAAACGTTTAACACGTCGCCCTCCCACGACTTTCATAAATCCGAAAAAGAGGTGGAATCCTCGGTTCTACAAAGTGCTGTTTTTACATTGCCATGTCTGTTTGCGAGTTTGCGCAAAAGGCACGGTTGTAATTTAAATCTAGTGTTTTCTCACCCGTATAACGTGCTGCGTCTGAGAAGTAAATGTAACAGATTACATCGCGAGATTGTGTTAATTTCACTTTTCACGAAAATACTTTTTTCGTCGATATGCTTATTAAGAAAAAATTAAAAAATATTAAATTAAGATGAATAATATTATTTCTTAATCGTTTATATATTGCACGATAGAAATCACATTTTAAAATAATATAGAATATATAAAGCATCTCTAGATTTTTATTTGCAGAATTAATATATTCTCTCTCTCTCTCTCTCTCTCGATCAGCAATAAATACGAAGTTATTCCAAATTTACAAATATCACTATGCATATAATCATAAGTCTTATCTATCTATAAAACGGCATATTCGAGGATATTCGTAAAAAGAGCTATCGAATTCCCCAAAATTTATACTTTTCTTCGACAGGCACAATGACTAGCGCAGTCACAATGCAATTGACATTTTCCCGAACGACGCTCAACTATTCCGCGGGAGGAGGAAACGGAGGAAAAAAAATTTTCATCGCGTTTCGGTCTCTCTCAAAGTTGTTTCGAGGGGGGTACAGCGGGATCTCCTCTTTTCCACCGAGTTTCTCATCCCCGGTAGAAGGTGACGGCGACAAATCCAGCCGAGACGTGGCGACGCATAACCAAATCCATTCTCCTTCCTCTCCACCACCACCTGCATCCACTCCCGACTGGCTGTTTTCAGCGCCTACGCCAACGACACCCAACATTTTGGAAGGCCACGACTCTCCGGAAAATACGGCACACGTATTTGACGTACCTCACAACATCGTTCATCCATCTCTCAACCCTTGCGTTTCGAGAGAACCAACCCCGAATACCTATCCACTTCCACCGCCCGCCCTGTCCTCCGCAGCCAGCTAGAGAAATGGCGACACGAATGTGCCCGAATCCCTTCGTGAGGGCGAGAATTGCGGACTCGCGTTGGAAGAAAATTCCGGGAGCGATAAGGATAAACGCGACGGAGTGGAAGGTGCCGGGTGTCGCATGTATTACAAGCGACCTGGCTGGCGAAGAGAAAAATTGTCACCGACTTCACCGACTATTGGATCGCCGCGGCGAGAAAAGAATGCTCCCTTCTGGGTAACAAGTTTTAAGAGATGTCGACACGCGTCTATGCGTGTGCAACATGTTTATCTATAATATTTCTTTTTAGCTATTAAAGCTAACAAGATTCGTGAACTCTTTCATATCCCTATGTGGCATTAAAAATATCATTGTCGACCGAAAAGAACTGTTGCCATCACTGTACCATATTACAGAAGAATTAACGATTTCAATCAAAAGGTCATCGAGAGTCGAGGAAGATAAACGCGAACACGAGCTACGTACGTTCGTACTCTCGCGGACGTAACGCAATTTTTCAAAAATCTCGTGCGGCTACGTGCGCGCCTAATGTTCGATTCCACGGGCGGAATTGAATTTTGCGTAGCCATGGCGACCATGGCGTAATGCTTTACATGACCGCGGGCGTTATCTCGCGAACGCGTGCCTCATCCGGCCCGGTCCATCTCCGACGTGCGCATGAGCGTATCACGGCACGGGGTTGTCCGTGTCGGGGTGCACGCGAAACGACATGTACGTGCAACGGGCATTGCGCATTTTATCGCCGCATAATGGCCTCCCGGCGGTTCGTTACCACCTACGTAATAAAGCCATATTAAAAACCACTCGCACCCTCGCCTCGCCAGCATCGTTCTAAATATTTTTAAGCGCGCATCAGGACGCAATTACTCCCTTCCATGAATTATCGTTCTTTCCTCCCTCTTTGCGTCAATAGTATGGAGATAAATTTACGAAAATTCGTTCCTACAGCGGAAGGAAACTGCGCATTGTGAATATATCGATTTATCGCCTTATTTTGCGCATATGTATTTCATGTTTAATTCTTCAAATATCGCTAGTATGTTTTGTCCAATATAAAAAAAAAAAATTAGAGATAAAAAGTTCCTAAAAGTAAATTATATTAAACAAGTGATTTTTAAATGATTATATGCAGAAAATATGGGACTTTTTTTATACGTATAGTTTATATTATTATATACGAATGGAGAAATATCAATTTTTGAATATACGAATTATACGGCAACTACAGAAAAATTGTTTTATAAAATAATCTTTCAATATTATTATACAACGGCTATTCTACCATAGTAGAGCTTGTCGGTATACATTCTCATGTGTCAAATATTAAATCATTAATTTACGCTGGCATAATAATAATAGATTTAGACGCGTTGTGATTTCAGCCGTTTGCATAACGCGTTATACATGAAGGCTGCGAAACTAATGCGATTAGTTTATATTTTGCGGCAAACGCATAATATATTAGACATTGTTTATCATGAATATCGCGTTAAACTAACCTATAGTTTCGATCGACGAAGCATACATGTCAGAAATCCGCTGAAACGGGCGCATACAATGCAATTACTAGCCCTTGAAGAGGTCGTTTTACCTCGTTTTGATGAGTGTATTTCGCATGCGATTTAAGCGAAATTGTTATTGCATAGAGAACAATGCACGCTCCGGTAATCCGCGTTTTATTATCGCATAATGACCCAGCCATTGTCGACGGTGCTTTTGCGTAATAGAGCGGTATTAAACAAGACGACTTAACTCCGTTAAAATATCTCCGACGCATTCTTTTCATCCCTTCCTCATTCGCTAGATAAGATATAAATGACAGGGCACCTTTGGTTGGCGTCCTTAATGGCTTTGATGATTAAATCAATAATCATCATTGATGATATGAAAGCAAAATTATCATAAATCAATGTGTGCGCCAATGTAAATTTTATTAATTGTAATTAACTCACAATATGAAATATCAATCTAATTAAATCGAGAACCATTTACTATTTTAAACTTTCCTCTAAACACTCATATCTCGCGTCCATTACCATTAACAATCAAGAAATTCTTCTCCGCAAAATTATTATATTATTAAATTATTAAATTAATAAGCTTTATGTATATAAAAGAGTTTCAAAGTTTACGTTTAATACTAATTTTAAATTTAATACTTAAATAGTCCGAGCACGTTACCGCTTTCTTCTTCTCAATAAGCATTATTTCGTCAAGAGAAGGCTGTCAGAAAAGGCGTAAAAATATCGGCCTTTACCTTTGCATGTAAACGAGTTGGAATACCGAATCGTCCTGTAAGGCTAAAAACGCCGCACGCTCGCGACCTCGTGAATAACGAAGTTAGCGTTGTCGCACCTTATACGGTATGCCGGAGCGTTCTTTCCGGCGGAAGGGCGATTTTTCTATGTCCTCCCCCTGCCAAGGACGGCGACGGTTACAGCGGCGGGGGTCCGGGCGGCGGCGGGTTGGTATTGCGTCGATATGTCAGTCCGTCCTGGCAACGTGTGCTCGTCGTCTTTGCATTTTATTAAGTCCGCCGTCGGCGAGGATGTATAGGGTACCTTCCGTCATGTCGCCGAGGGATAGGACAACCGGAATTTATGGGCGAGGATTCCGCCCCGAGTCCGCCTTTTACATCCGAGGACATTTTGCGCGAAAACGTTTCGGCGAATAGCGGGCGTCTAATACCGGGGGCCATCGCGAGCACCCGCGTGACAGATCGCTCGAGGGACGGCCGACTCGAAATTTTTCCTCAAGGGTCCTGGGAAACTCACCGAGTCGCGGCAAGCGTCACTTTACCGCAATGCTTATCGTCAGTGACTTTCAGGTTCAGAAAAATGTACATGCAAACCGAGTGCCGTTCCACTCGCAAACAGCCTTCGCGAACGATTGTCGATCATTCTACTTGAATCAATACCATATAGAAAATGCAGAATTCTACCCGGAATAGAAACGAGTATTTTCGTTTCATCCCTTCCTCATCCGCTAAACAAGGTATAAATGACAATGCATCTTTAATTGGCATCTTAATGACCTTTATGATTAAATCAATCATTAAGATATCAAAGCAAGATTATCATAAATCAATGTGTGTACCAATGTAAACTTTATTAATTGCAATTAATTCACAATATGAAATATCAATCTAAGTAAATAAAAAATTATTTACTATTTTAAGCTTTCCTCTAAACTTATATCTCGCGTCCATTACTATTAACAATTAAGAAATTTTGTTTCTGCAAGTAATAAGCTTCATGTATACAAAAATCGTTAAATATAACTTGGTTGCTTGAATGATTATGAAATATGTAAAATCGATGATTAGAGAAAGTTGGCCTTCTATGTTACGGAAACAAGAGTGTAAAAATAAATAAAGATTACATATTGCATTTTTACTATATCTTTCAAAATAAATTTAATTCAGCCTAATACATTCTCGTTACAAGAATTCTACCCGGAATAGAAACGAGTATTTTCGTTTCATCCCTTCCTCATCCGCTAAACAAGGTATAAATGAGGGAATAAATTTAATTCAGCCTAATACATTCTCGTTACAAAAATAACAGAAGTTATAAATACGTTTCTTGTTTACATGTATACAAAATTATTAACATGCCAATATGTGTTTCTCATCGATTTTACAAACAGACAATGGCTTTGAGCAAATAAATTCTGCATTTTCTTTTCTTTGAATTTTAGTTTTAGAAAGAAATATATGTTGAAAACTTATCTTTTTAGAACGAGACGGTCGTCATCGCGAAAGCAAGAAAGAAAGAAAGAGGGACGCTTTCTTCGGAGAAATATCGTGCGCTATAAAAGAGGAAATGCAAGGTATCTCTTTTACAAAAAGATTTTGCTTCATGCCCCCTGGGACGAGAGATACGATTTTCTGGCACCGCCAGCATAGTACTCGTACTTTACATTAGTCGCTTTTATGCACCTCGCGTTTCGCGCGCAATCCGAAGAATTTCTCGTACTGACGCGTATCAAATTACGAGACGTATTGCGCCCGTTACTTTTACGCATACCGAATTTCGGCGGCGCGGTGGCTCTTTTTTTTGCGAGAGACAAGACAAGGATAGAAGCCCCCCTGGTTGCCGGAATGAAAAACGGTGGGAGCAAGAAAGAGAGAGTGATTTCCTTTCAAGAAATATCGTGCGCTATAAAGGAGAAGATACGCTTGTACCTTATTCACAAAAAGATTTTCATTGCCCCCGCCGGCGAAGGAGATGAGATTTTCTGATAGCACGGCGTTGTCTTGCATATTCAAAGACGTTTCTCGCACGGTTCTTCGGTCTCTAATGGCGCGTAGCATTTTGCGCGATTTGTGAAAATTTCATCGAATGTAATTGCGAAAGTGTCTGCTTGAACGGCAAACAAAGCAAATTCTGTAACATTAATCTCTAAAAAAATTTCTTTGAATAGCGAGACATAGTTATCGTTTTGCTTTGAGTATAAAAGAATACACGCTCAATTTTTTAGCGAGGAAGAGAGAGAAAGAGAGAGAATGCGCAGTAGATTCCTCTACGATTAGAGTGCCAAATTCTTTACATCCAAAAACATTTGGTAGAGAAAAGTTTGTCGTCGTGAGCGCATTTAAAATATATTAGAGAGAGTGTTCTACTGATCGAGAAACAATCGATTAGACATTCCCGATGTAAGAAAAAATCCGCGAAAAACTGCGTAGTTACCCCACATAGTAAGAAAGAATGGCATTTTATTTTTTTCGACATTCCACTTTGAAGAGGGGACGATCCGAAGACCCTCTCGAGGGGTTGCATGGGGTTCGAGGAAATGTTACGAAACGCAATATCGTTTTATTCAGTTTTGAGCAGATGGATGTTGCGGACGACGTTCTTTTACACGAGATAGCGCGCCATAGAAATGATAAATGAGAGATTTCTTCCGGAAATGTCGTATCGTGAAAATGGGCATACAATTGTTCATGAAACGAAACGTAGTAACATAAAAGAATATAGATATTCGAACGTCGAGGAACTATCATATGCTTTCAAGTAAATTTATTTATTATTTTTCATCGTATTTGAAATCAAGTATGAATTACGTGCAAAGATCAAGAAAAGATCACAATTGTCATCGTCGTTTATAGAGTGATTCTTGTCCTATTCTATTCTTTCCAAATTATCCACCAAAAACTTAGATTTATTATTATTATCGCATCGTAGAAGATGTCACGGATGTCGATGCAAAGAAAAAAATTTTCTACTACTTTTTGCTACGATTCTAGCGAGATATCTTTCTACATAATATGCATATTGAATACTTGCATTACATTATTAATATAAAATTATGCTTGACAATTAAATATTTTGATAACAGATCTTAATTTGAACAATAAATTCTGAGATTATTTTCTTCATACGTAATTTTTATCTTGCGAGAATCGATGCTGGATAAATCGATACAAAGAAAGAAAGAGACCTCTTGGTGCTTCTATCGAATTTCAAATGCAGATCGGAGGAGGGTGCAGTGGAGGCTCAGGTGCGACAACGATTCGATAAAAAAAAAAAATAAAAGATAAAAAAAGAAGAGAAAAACACACCACAAAAAAAGGGGAAAAAAAAAAACAAATACAGTCGCGAATCCAAGACGCAGTCCGCGTATATGTGTTGTGTGCACATGTATGTGTATATGTGTCTGCCACCTCGTGCGCCATGCTCCTCGATCGACACGAGAAAGACTCGCCGACCGAACGGATTGCCTTCTCTTTTATCTTTTTGCATGAACGACCACGGAGGTCGAAAAAAAAAAAAAAAAAAAAAAAAAAAAAATGAGACGCATGAATAACAGATATCGAGAGTGTCGAGAGATTCATGCTTTACATGAAAGTTGCGCGGGCTCTTTAGAATCTCACCTTTCAAACTGCATCTCTCTGCGGTGCATGTATAGAAGATCTCCATCGCATGTCGCGAAACTGCCGGATGCGATTCGCATTTCGCGTGTTGTGAAGTGCGGTTACGCTGTCAACTGAAGCGAGAACTTTGACGACGTTCCCAATTGTTTGCGGTATACAACCCCCTTGCCACCCCCCGCCCCCCCGTCGCGGCAGACGGATCTAACTTTGGCGCGATCATGTGTTTCGAACAGTGCCCGAGGTGCAAATCGATGTATGCTGTATGTGTGCGTATAGTAACATGGTCGCTCCAAGAGATAAACGCATTACGATATATATGCTATGGAAACTTCTGTAAATGCGTAGCACGTAAGTAATCGAGAGATTATTGGGAAAATAAAATCGGCGCGATGTGCCGATGCAAACTTGCAGTTTATCACTAGAGCTTAATTGAACGCGCTATCTAGATATCGTCGAAAGCAGCTTGCCAATCCCATTGAAATGCTCAGTAATCCGAATATAACGTGAAAATAAATCACAAACGCTACACGTGTTTGCAATAATCTGATTTTCATTTAATAGAATTTTCACAATGATGTTCTTTCGTTGATGCAACGCGCGCGATCGAGATTCGCGTGGAAAGTTTCTATTATAAACAAATTTCTAGAAATAAATTCTGTGAAAAACGAACGTCCATTTCTATCCCCGATATCGCATATCGGAGCTTTTCAAATAATTGCGAGGCGTATTATCGTTTTCGATACTCGAATTACATGTAGCAGGTAATCGATTAGCTTCGTGTACGTAACGTTCGCTCTATCGATCTGGCGATCAAATACGCCTCTCGATATAAAACGAGCGACTTCTTGTCAGATAATTAACTGCGGGTTAATTAGATTAAACTTAAGTTTATCCAACTCTAAAGAGATGCAATCGCGATACGGTCAAAATTTTCCAGCTGCGAAAATCAATGGCCGCCGTGTATCGCATTGGAGTACCACGCTGGCATGCTGGCAACATCTAAGATTTAACGTCGACAAGATATAGGAGGGACGGGGAAAGGGACGATCGCTCGCAGCCACAGGCGCCTGCGGTCTCTCGCAAAGGGGGGAAACTCGGGAGATGCAGCTGAGACTTTGAGCTTGCGGTTTAAACGTAAGAGAAGACGTGTTCAATCGCGCAGATGCACTTGGCTCGCGGTAGTGCGTCGTCGACGACCGATGGCGACAGCGACAACGACGACGAGGACGACGAGGAAGAAGGCGGGCGGTCGCCGAGTTCAGTTTCTCGAGCCATTATTTACGAATCGCATTACCGCGATGCACCGCGACCAGAAACTTTTAGTAATGGAGTACAAGGGAAAGGGGGAGAGAGGGGGGGGGGGGCAACGATGTGTGCCGGCCCCGCGAATGCTCGTCTTTCCGAATCAATGTACCGACAAATTTCGGATTACCGTCGCGACGCAATTGTTCCCCACACGTGCTCGATGTTTCCACGGCGAAAAATAACAGAAAGTCGTTTATAAGCGAGAAACTACCGACGCGCGTAAATCGTACACCGAGGGATCGTCCGATGCACATGTCGCCATATAAATATGTCAAATGAGATCAATATATACATTAATGTATCATTATTATTTTCGACAACATCGCGGATCATTTTTATTTTCCGAGAGTGATTGTACAAACAATAAATTTGATAAAATCAATTTTATCACCGCATTCTCTCCCCTCGCGTTGGTTCAGATTTTAACAATCAAGCTCTTTCCATTCCTTTTATAAATAAAGCAACGTATTTGTGATTAAGAAGCGTGTCCTGTAGAGAGATATACTTTACGTAATTTAAATATTAGTAAAATAAAAAAGGGAGAAGACAAGATAGGACGCGATAGAGCAAGTGACACAATTGATTACAGAAGAAATTAATATATTTTCCGTGTTGGAAACACGCTGGAGATTTAAGAAAATCGTTTCTCTGTTTTGCAAATTTATTTCTTATTTCATTGTCATGTTTTAACCGGGCGATCGCGCCGCTCGTTTCTTTCGCGCTACGAACCATTCACCGAATATAAATCACGAATATCCATTTGCGCGGAAATGTGCTGGATTTATGGTTAATTCGATTATACCGACCCTCTCCTCCCTCTCCCCCGGCGCGAGATACTTCCGAATCCTATTGTTCGCAGATACACCGACGTGTCTAAGGAAATGCAGAAGCAATGTATATAAGCAGACTGTTTTCGACAGCGCGGATTCATCGTCGCGAGCTACGTTGATAAATAAGCTCCCGGAGCCGAGCCGCCGCTCGTTCCATTCTTCATTTGATTTAAGATCGCAGAAAGCTGTACGTTTCTCTCTAAAGCGCTCTCATGCTAAATTATTATACTTTGGCTGACCTACTTTGATCTCTCGTACGTAATCTCGACCGGCTCTCTTTCTTCGATCGTAACTGCCTCCCCCATATACCCTGTACGTAAACTTTTCAATCGGGTAAAATTATGCGTATATATGCGTAGGATGTGCATCATCATGCTCGAATCATTTATATCCCCGTTTTGATTTTCGCGCGTTCTTTGCAATCGAGAATATCGTAGGAGAGAATATATAATTTTAATAATGGGATAACCAAAGATGCAGGTTTCTCCATGACATATATATTAGAAATAGTTTCTATTAAAAGCGATATTATTTTTCTCATTAATTATAAAATTAAATACTGGATATTTTGACTTTTTAGAATAAACGTTTTCGCACTTTTGTAAATCGAAGAATGCTAATATTTAATTTCCTGTAATCACACGTAATCGCGATTGTCGATTAAACTCGGAGAAGAATAAAATCGCTCTTTGTGAAGTTTCCCCATATATGTGTATGGTGACGATCCACTTTCCGAAACGAAGTGAAGGACTGTTAAGTGTCTCGGTGAAAGCGATCGGACTCTCGCATCGTCGAAGGATCAAAATCCTGTCCGCGGCGCGCGACACGAGAACAATGACGTTCGGAATGGAATTCCAGAACGGAAAGTCCCTGTAATTGGAAATCTCTCTTCCCACCTTTCCATTCCTCTTTTCTCTTGCTGTTATACACAGCCAATGTGAGAGGCTGCGGGACGGCGATCGATAATTCCTTGACACCCCGTGGGAAAATCGGATACGAGGGCCCTGCGAGATTCCCGCAGCGCTAGAAAGGAACCCGCTCGGAACCTAATACGCGAGAAGGATAAGCACGATAAGAAAAGGAAGAATTAGTCTATTTTTGTTCTCGTAAAGACACCACGGGGACACGACAAAGAGTTTATCCGCGGATTTTTCCTCCGGTATTATTTCTATAACCAGATTCTCTCTGTCTCTTCTTCCACTTCCTTTTATGATTTATAATTAACGTGATTACGGAGCTCTCTCTGCTCTCATCGCGCATTACACAAATTCTACGTAAATCTGGCTGCGCTGTGAATGACGGTGAAAAATCGCGGCCGTTCCGTAAGCGACCCCCCCGCGCTTCGCTCAAATTACCCTCTTTACACAAGACCAAAATCCGTTAAACGTTTTAATTAACTCGCGGATTTGAATGATATGTTTTAAACAATGGGAAGAAATGCGTTTCGCAATGATGCGTAACCTACACAAAAATGCAAAATTATTACGAAATGCTAGATCAGCAGAATGCAAGAGATATTTCAACGATTTGCTTCGAAACTAAAGTCGTTTATTTCAAACGAGCTTCAAGCGCTTCAAAGAGAGAAAAATCAGGTCTTTATGAATCGAACGCGCGACAGATCGATCGCAAGGTGAACAAGCTCCCTGTTTGATGATAACGTCTGATCAGTTCGTTAGGAGAGAATTAGCAAACGTAGACAGTGATCTTGACTGTTAAGTCGTCTAATCGGATCGCGGAATCGGTGATAAGCCTATTGTCTTGGATAACGTGATCCGGCAGATACAGACGGGTCTGTCGTCGCGTCTGCCGTCAAACGTAAGAGATCAGATCAAGCAGAAATAGGGAGATCTCCTTCGGTTGTCTCTGTGTGTGCGCGGGGGATACGTACATATCGAGAGGGTCCTTCCGAAGGGAAACTTTGCCGATGGATTTCGTAACGAACCTTCACGTCGTCGTCGAGACTCGCGATCGACGACACGCTTCGTTTCGTGTCCCGCTACTGCAAGTTCCTGTCCGCAGGGTAATTAGATTCCATCGAGTGAGATCAAAGTCTACCGTCATTTCCATCCCCGCGAAAAGCCTCGCTTCCCGAAGTTTCTCGGCGCGGTCGTGTTTTTCTCCCGGCGGCGAACTCAGAAAGGGGATTTCGTCGAACTTTTTCGACGTCAAAATCACGGCGGAAATCTCCTCATGCGGCGAATGGATATAATCAATAAGTACAGAAATAGTTGCGCAATTGTTTCTCTGACATTGTGTTGTGTGACGCAAACATATTTCTAAATTTTTTATTCTTCCTTAGTTCGATATATCTTTTGCATAAAAAAATTCATAATTATACATAATTACATATGAAAAATAAATATAAATATGCTTAAAAATGTGTTTAAAAAATTAAAGAAAATGTTTTAATTACTAAAATTTACTATTTCTGTATAAAAGAAAGGAAATATATCGCCATGTTTTATTCAGTTTCTCATAAAGACTGCATTTCGATCGTTCTGTGACTACAGTGAGCAGATATACGATAAAAAAAGATACACAAATCTCAAAAGAAAAAACACAAAAACCGTTGCACGATGCAAAGGAACATTTCAACTGCAAAGCAAAGAGGAAACGCGATCGAACTGATATCCGAGGGCGTTTTTACACCTTTTTCGCGTAAATGTCTCGAGATAAACGTCCTACGGCGAGAGCCGCCATCCGTCGTCTGGCGCAGCCGTTCCGCCGACAGAGAGATCCTTGTGTCAGGACGAATTCATAACAAAGTCATAATTGCGGGACGGGTCCCGCAGTATGCATAATCCCGTAGTTAGCAGTTCTGCTTAACGATCCGCGAGAAGCAATCCCGACGTACCTGCCACGCTGCAGGATGAAGGCGTCCCGGCCAACCCATCCCTTATTACCTCCCTCGCTCTCCGTTTCACTCTCACCCTCGCCATCTCGGCAACGATGTAGACTGTATCCTAAGCTATACGCGCTAAGGGAACCCATAGAAGCGCGAGGACACGTACACCGCAGAGTATACCGTACGTACGACTGGCAAAACCGTAGAGCTTGAGTATGACGCGACAAAAACCGTGGATAAAGAGCGGAGGGAAGAGAGAGAGAGAGAGAGGAAAAGGAGGAGAATGAGGATGGATCGTGCAAAGAAGAGAGAAGACGAAAGAGACGGAGAAGACAGGAGAGTTCGTTAATTACAATCTCTCTGCCTGCCATCGCTCACCGCAAGCGACCGCGAAGAGGATCGAGTGAGAAAGGAGGATGGCGAGAACCATGCTAATATCGCATTCGGGTAGTGAACCGTCAACGGTGGATCACGGGAGTAGCAAAGACATTACACCTTTTTATAATGGAGGAGAACTTCACCTTATTTTATATCGGATTAAAAGAACTGTCGAAAAATTTATTTCGTTTCACAAATTAGTAAAGATATCGAGTATCTGGCAATAAGTAATATGACAAGCGCAAATATATAATTTAGAGTAATATTAGTTATATAGATTCACATAACTAATTTTTCAACAAAGTCATTTTACAATTATTTTACAATTATACTTCTGTAGGTTTTCTGGAAGTTGAATGCGTATTTAATAAGTTACGTTAAATCTATCAAATTCATATATATATTATTTCTTATTGTGATAAACGGGAAAACTATTACGGTAGACTACAAAAGTTTTCAATAATATTAAACTGCATAAAACGCTAAATAGAAATAGAAAGATCGATAAAAATTTAAAATAAACGAAATGAATCTAATGTACACGTCGTACAGTATGTCATATTTCGTTGTTGGAAGAATTTATCAATACAATAGAGCAGAAAAAAATACTCGTATACGACAATGGCCAATTAGAGAGGCACGTGATGTCGAGCGGATGTTTTGATTCCATCAGGGATGAATGTGCGAATGTATGAGCGCTACATTTGTCTGCTTCGTTTCATCAGCGAGATAGTCTCGCTCGACGCGTCGACGCGAATAACGAAGCATCCCTAATTCGGGCCCCGTAATTAATTATGCGCCCGTTGTTTCTGTAGCGGAAGTGTCAGGTAGTGGTTTGAAAAATTTGTCACAACTCGCGCTGACGTGCTTGTAAACGCTTCTCGTGCACTTATTCATTACCGTACGCGTGTAACTCGTCGTAATAATAGTTCAATTCGACTACTCCGACGATTATTATCTCGGTTCGCGTGATATGTCGCGACGGACTATCGGATTATTTCGCACCGGTAGCGATCACGACCGACTAATTTATCGACAGACTCGATATGTCCGCGTCGGCTTCAAATCAACTACTACATACAGTTGCAGAGTGCAATTCACTCACCCGTGTGCGTCCTTTGATGGGCCTTGAGATGCGAGCTCTTGGTATACACTTTCTTGCATCCGGGGAACTGGCATTTGTGTATCCTGCGCTTCGTGTCGGGCGGACTGTGCTCGTTGCTCCTTGCGTGGTGCCTGTTGGCCACGGTAGTCGTGGCCGCGGTTGCACCCGCGTGTGCGTGTTGCGTGCCAGCGACCGCGGGGAAGCCGTTCGCCGTGACGGAGATCAGTCTGCAAAAAACGCGATTTGTTTCCTCTCATTGGCTGTACATCGGCCTCGTCATAATTAGTAGTCCGTTGCGCGCGCTGTCGAGACACGACGGACGTACCCGGGTCCCGTTTCCAACCGTGAAACGGGCCTGTGCGTGTCACGGTTCGTTTCCTCGACGGGTTTAACGCGCGCGAACCAGGGAGTAGCGTGATCGGTAGAATGACATGTAATCGGCGTACATCTCGTGTTTCGAAAGAAACGCGAGCGAATCGCGAGGAGCGCAATTCCGGCAACGGGCTAATGACGGACCGCGACAGCGAATTGTTTTACGCTTCTTAATCGACGCAACAAGAACTTGCAAGAACTTTCGGAAATTACTTCCCGATACAATGTCGACTTTTTTAATAAATCCGTATTTTTTTTTTATTTGTGAATTCCTCCATAGAAAATTGCTGGAAACGAGAATTAGATGGGATAAACCGACCCGGAAAGCGTATATAGCCACTTTGTGTCAGATAACTCCGGTTACAGTCAATCAAGATAATTTCCGAGCGAGACGTAACTACGGCACATCCGTCTTTCGTAGGACAAGTTGCACGTTAACCGTGTTGCTTCTTTCACAATTCAAGAGTAGATTACATTTTTATTCGACAAAAATAGCAGTAACGAAAAAACGCCAAAGCGAAAAGCGACCGAGCCGAATACTTCTTTCGTCGATCACGTAACATGGCATAAATATGATTCAAGAAATATATATAACACCTACCTTGCGACACCTTGCGCGTTGCCGGCAGTAACCCTGACGATAGCGCTCCTGCCACCCGTGCCATGAAGGTTGAGGTTGTGCACGTCGGGCATCGAACTCCCACTCGACGAGTGACTGGAGTTGGAATGACCTTGACCCGACCCAGGACTCGACGGCGGCGTCAGGATCTGACCTTCGCTTTCGCATCCGCTATCTTCCTCCTCCTCGATCTCCTGCAGCAGTAAAATATCGCGTGCATTATGCAACGAGATTATGATAACGGAATCGATACACACTCCGTGAATCGTCGCTAAAAGTCGTATTAAACTTTGACGGCAAGTAAATAAATCGTCGAGAATCGAGAGTTGGCGCGACCTTGCGAACTCGTTATATCCGGCCTCATTACATTAGTACAGCATTTCAAATTGCATTGAATCATAAATTGCATATAAGAGTGCGCGATTAGATTCTATATATTTGGAATTAACATTTCCCATGCAAAAAATTAAGAAAATTAATTTGATTCTAATTAATATTTCTATACAAGAAAAAATATATATACATATAAATATAATATAGGAGTGTTAATAATAATTTTTATAGATTCAAAATTTTATCAAGATTTGTCGAGTATTCTATTACATTGCTATATATGAAAAATTATAAAACAAAAATAATATTTCTACTTTGCAATAGACAACTAATTAATTTGCAATAGAAAAATTAGTAATTAATCATGATGTGATTAATAATTTTCTTTTTTGATCGGGTATCAATTTTTAACGAATGAATTTTACTATATATTCAAAATAAAACATTGTTAATTGAACAATTATTAAAAATTTACAACGTACTTCGTGTTCTTCATCCTCCTCGAGGTCTTCGCTGGGCTCTTTCTTGAGAATGAGCGCCGTGCAGGAAAGGGAGGGTGAGCTGTCCCAAGACAGCGCTGAACACGCCGAACTTGCCGAAGACATCGACAAGGAATCGAGGTGACGGTCGAGAAGATCCCTATCACGGCCATTGTCATTATGATCGCCGGGACTGAATTTGATGTCGTCCAAACAGAGGGGATCCCTCTCGTCTGACGTCGTCACCTGATTGAAAAAAAGAAACTGGAATAATTTTCTAAAATGCTCGCAAGATTGATGGAAATTTATTGTTCTGGGAGACTAGTAAAATTACCAGTAATTTATCAGATATATATATAATAATAATAATTTATATATATAATAAAACGACAATAAAAAATTATTTATATACAAAATATCAAAGCTTAAATATAGAAAGATGTGATTTGAAACGATTTGATAGTAACGAGGTTAAGAATAATCTACAAAAATTATTTGATTACTCACCTCCATTTTGATTGGGGGGTCGAATTGTGCGTTTGTTCCGGTGGACGTCGTCCACGAAATCGATGGCGCCCTGAAGAGGTTCCAGGGCGCCGTGTCCAGTTCCGTGGGGAGTTTTTTATACGATTGCAGCTTCGGCTCGTCCTTCAGGTACCTCTCCATCTCGTAGCATGTCTAGAGAAAAAGAAGACAAGGCAATAGACAACTAATTAATTTGCAATAGAAAAATTAGTAATTAATCATGATGTGATTAATAATTTTCTTTTTTGATCGGGTATCAATTTTTAACGAATGAATTTTACTATATATTCAAAATAAAACATTGTTAATTGAACAATTATTAAAAATTTACAACGTACTTCGTGTTCTTCATCCTCCTCGAGGTCTTCGCTGGGCTCTTTCTTGAGAATGAGCGCCGTGCAGGAAAGGGAGGGTGAGCTGTCCCAAGACAGCGCTGAACACGCCGAACTTGCCGAAGACATCGACAAGGAATCGAGGTGACGGTCGAGAAGATCCCTATCACGGCCATTGTCATTATGATCGCCGGGACTGAATTTGATGTCGTCCAAACAGAGGGGATCCCTCTCGTCTGACGTCGTCACCTGATTGAAAAAAAGAAACTGGAATAATTTTCTAAAATGCTCGCAAGATTGATGGAAATTTATTGTTCTGGGAGACTAGTAAAATTACCAGTAATTTATCAGATATATATATAATAGACAAGTTGCACGTTAACCGTGTTGCTTCTTTCACAATTCAAGAGTAGATTACATTTTTATTCGACAAAAATAGCAGTAACGAAAAAACGCCAAAGCGAAAAGCGACCGAGCCGAATACTTCTTTCGTCGATCACGTAACATGGCATAAATATGATTCAAGAAATATATATAACACCTACCTTGCGACACCTTGCGCGTTGCCGGCAGTAACCCTGACGATAGCGCTCCTGCCACCCGTGCCATGAAGGTTGAGGTTGTGCACGTCGGGCATCGAACTCCCACTCGACGAGTGACTGGAGTTGGAATGACCTTGACCCGACCCAGGACTCGACGGCGGCGTCAGGATCTGACCTTCGCTTTCGCATCCGCTATCTTCCTCCTCCTCGATCTCCTGCAGCAGTAAAATATCGCGTGCATTATGCAACGAGATTATGATAACGGAATCGATACACACTCCGTGAATCGTCGCTAAAAGTCGTATTAAACTTTGACGGCAAGTAAATAAATCGTCGAGAATCGAGAGTTGGCGCGACCTTGCGAACTCGTTATATCCGGCCTCATTACATTAGTACAGCATTTCAAATTGCATTGAATCATAAATTGCATATAAGAGTGCGCGATTAGATTCTATATATTTGGAATTAACATTTCCCATGCAAAAAATTAAGAAAATTAATTTGATTCTAATTAATATTTCTATACAAGAAAAAATATATATACATATAAATATAATATAGGAGTGTTAATAATAATTTTTATAGATTCAAAATTTTATCAAGATTTGTCGAGTATTCTATTACATTGCTATATATGAAAAATTATAAAACAAAAATAATATTTCTACTTTGCAATAGACAACTAATTAATTTGCAATAGAAAAATTAGTAATTAATCATGATGTGATTAATAATTTTCTTTTTTGATCGGGTATCAATTTTTAACGAATGAATTTTACTATATATTCAAAATAAAACATTGTTAATTGAACAATTATTAAAAATTTACAACGTACTTCGTGTTCTTCATCCTCCTCGAGGTCTTCGCTGGGCTCTTTCTTGAGAATGAGCGCCGTGCAGGAAAGGGAGGGTGAGCTGTCCCAAGACAGCGCTGAACACGCCGAACTTGCCGAAGACATCGACAAGGAATCGAGGTGACGGTCGAGAAGATCCCTATCACGGCCATTGTCATTATGATCGCCGGGACTGAATTTGATGTCGTCCAAACAGAGGGGATCCCTCTCGTCTGACGTCGTCACCTGATTGAAAAAAAGAAACTGGAATAATTTTCTAAAATGCTCGCAAGATTGATGGAAATTTATTGTTCTGGGAGACTAGTAAAATTACCAGTAATTTATCAGATATATATATAATAATAATAATTTATATATATAATAAAACGACAATAAAAAATTATTTATATACAAAATATCAAAGCTTAAATATAGAAAGATGTGATTTGAAACGATTTGATAGTAACGAGGTTAAGAATAATCTACAAAAATTATTTGATTACTCACCTCCATTTTGATTGGGGGGTCGAATTGTGCGTTTGTTCCGGTGGACGTCGTCCACGAAATCGATGGCGCCCTGAAGAGGTTCCAGGGCGCCGTGTCCAGTTCCGTGGGGAGTTTTTTATACGATTGCAGCTTCGGCTCGTCCTTCAGGTACCTCTCCATCTCGTAGCATGTCTAGAGAAAAAGAAGACAAGAGGGTTTGTTAGAGGTCTGCAATGTCTTAAGTATCCCGCCGAGCCAGTCACGTTAAAGTGGTGGCAATAGGCGCTACTGTGGCTTACATTTAATGGCCATAAAAGAGGAAAATAAGATTACTTAAACAATATATATAAAGTTATATATACACATATATATCTCACATTTTAATATTCAATAATGATTGGTCATTTATACTTTTACATAGAATAATTTGCGTTAAAATTTTGCAAAGAATCATGTGCAAAAAAGTATTTTACTAGAATAATATAATCTATCAATTTATGTGTCAATTATTGAAATATTAAAATCTCGATGCTGTGGTTTTACCCAGATATAATTAAAACTGATAAATTGAATTACTACAATATGAATAAATAAATGTATTGAGAAAATATTCTAGTCGCAGGTGTGCGCGCGCGAGTTAAATTATATAATATAAAATCAAAACACGGAACACTCTTATAACGTGTTTGATTTGCTCATAAAGGCGACAAGTCCGTAGATGTTGTAGAAATTATCTGTAGGAATCAAGCATCCCGTATGGGAGAGTACATCGCCGTCAACGCAACTACTCACGAGTTTGCAAAGTTGGTATTCTCCCGTAGGCTGTGCTAGTTTGGTACAGTTCCTTGGAGAGAGTACAAAGTTATGCTCCTCACTGCAAGGAATTATGCACCAACTATACCCCACAAATGAGATTATAGCACCCCATTCTGGCTAAGTCTCCTTCGGGTCCTTCGTCCTGTCAACTTCTCTTTGAACGCACTTCGCGCAGCAAATAATCGACGAATAATAGCTGCGTTAAATTTCGATTTTGATACATATTAAGTATTTAAGTTTTAAATACATATTAGCAACGCGTAAAACAATAGTCTGTCCGGTTCTGCAAGGATTCGATTATTGAATTCCGTGTAGGAATCAATTAACATTGTTTTCGCCTCGACGCTATTATTTCCATTTATTTTCATAAAATTAAAAGTTTTTACATTGTAATAACAAAAGAAAGAACGTAATAATAAAAAAGAAAAGTATATACTTAATACGAATAAAAAACAATCGGTAAAAAATGCAAATATAGAAAATATTTAATGCGTCTAATTATTTCGCATATTATTTTTTACTTTCTTATTCTTTCATTATTTTTAATAAATCAATAATCATAGAGTCATTTTAATTTTCTAATACCTGTTATATGTATGCAACCTTAGCAATACTTATTCAAGATCCTAAATTTCTTATTGTTCTCTTGTTATTATTGTTTCCATTCGACACTACCATATCGTCGCGATCTTTTAGTAAGTTTTCACAATAATCGACAATGGTACTAATTATTGGAAATGGTACGATGTTCTGCAAAAGTAAATTATATTGATGTCGAACACAGCCATATTATTTTTCTTTCCGTCTGCAAGTTATACAGATGATAGCTGACGCAAGCATTCTTTGTGCACTTCTTCGGGTATCTTCCTTCGGGCATTGTCTGCCAATTTATTATTCGCCCTAACGGTTACCATCACAAGCGACGGTTTTGTCTGACGCTATTACAAATGAAGCTATTCGCCTTCTATAAAGCTACTTTAAGAACTTTTGTTACACGCCAGCGCTGATAACGGCGTAATACGGTTGAGAAATCTGTTTTTAATGTCATGACAACCACACACGTCTCAATAAACGATCTCTTTTATGTAGCAGATAATTAAATTATAATATAATAATTATTTTTTTAAGGACTGAACTTTAAGAATAGAGCATTTTTTTTAAGAACTTTAAAAATAAAGCAGTATGCGTTTCATGTTAAGCTTATTAAGCAATTTAAGAATGCGTAAAACTAAATGGATTTAGGAAATTGACCATTTGTATTAATAATAAGTGAACCGAAACTTTTAGAGCCAGTTTTAAAATTTAAACGGGAGATGTGTAAGGCTCTCTTTTTCTCTCGGTCATTTTTAAATATCATAATTTACGATAAGTGTGTCCAGAATCAAACAACGGGCAAGAAGTCAAATCTATTTTCCCGTCTGACAAAGATTCTTCGGGAAGTGCAAAAAAATGGTCCCGCGCTGAAGTTCGAGGGCTGCGTCTAATGCCGCCAGTCCCTTCTGCGAGAAAAATAATCGCCGCTGGGCTCCTTCATTATTCACGATTAAAGTTCGTCCAGGGGCACCGTGGGTACGACTAACGGCGTTAATATAACTTGGAAAGGAATTTTATCACTCGCTTAGGGATCGTTTCTCCTTCCCCGGGGCTTGCTCTGGCATCAACTGAACTTTACTAATCCTGACCTCCGAAGCATAGAGTTCTATATAGACTGATCTATCCTGTCAACTTAATCCGTGAGAAAATTTTCGAGAAAAACAACATTAATCATCATTGCAAATTGAACAATATTAATGCGTTTAAAGCTGCGCGGATTTCGATTAATTTTACAAAAACTCAACCAGAAACTACATGTCTAGTGCTTAAATCAATAAAATATTGCAGGAATATATTTGTTACATGTGTGTTAACAAAACAATCCGGAAAATAGAAAAAGAAAAGATAAAATGAGGAAAAGAGAATATGAGAGGAAAAATACATAAAATCTCCGTCAAGCGTTAAAATAAAAGCAGAGTAAATATTGAATTGCGACTATCGAGAACAAACGTGAAAATATGTTGTGATTATAAAACGTGAAAACTATCTAATTATAATTTATTCAATTTCAGACGTAGATTAATATTCAATAACTATAATAATAAATTATTATACATTACTATAATAATGAATACATTCTAAGCATTTGGCTAAGAAACAAAAGTGTGTAAAATTCTATTTCTGAATAATTCGCGTGAAAAAAGTTAAAAATTAAAAATGTTTTTAATCATAAAGCTGATGACAAGTCTCGTCTTTTGTTCAATTCGTCTTTCTTATACGTACACCCACACATTGTAATATACATTACATTAATATTGATTATATGCAGCGTGTTGTATTTCATCACAAAATAGAAAGTGAATACATTTATGATGCTACGTACGACTCGCGTTCGGGAAAGCGGGAGTTGACCTTTTACCATTTCTAGATTATTCCGGGAAGGTAGATGGGGAAAGAGGGATTTCACAGAAGATATTTGTGATTTCCTTTGTTTCGTCGCGCTATATAATAGTACACCGGTTTCTCTCGCTACCGCTTAAAAGTAAAGTGCGCGAAAGAGAGAATTGCCGGGAAAAAATAAAATTGCCGGCAGCTTTCCAGTAAACGCAAAACTAACCAACCGGCTTTAAGATTTCGCGGAGACGAGCACGTCCTTTAGCCGTTGGCTCGCGTTAAATCCAAAATTACTATAACTTAGCAATATATCCGAACTCTATAATAATTTAGAAGTCTGTCCGCAGTCAAACACAATAGCCGCGCTAATGTTTTCCGCCGGATTACGCTGTAAGCATCCGAATTGAGGAATTACGTTTTTCACGATAAGCCCAGAAACCATACGTCTTTGGATTCATAGACCCTTGGCTGCTTTCTTCATCGTGTTGTGAAATTTCGCTAGAGAAGTTATGTGATTTAAGAACCTGTTCGCTCATCTTATACGGCTGTCTCAAATACTACTACATACAAGATACAAGATTACTTTATCGCTTCATTATCTCATTCTGTTTAAATACTTCGTTTAAACCTCTCATTTGAACATCTTGTTTTTTTATATATAATTTAATTATTCAACACTGTGAGAGTTGTGTGATGTGCCGCTTTCAATATTGATAAACGAGTATAGAGAATCCCGAAGTTATGTCACCAATTTCTTCGGACAACATAATGAGATGATATTTCTCTCGCGAGACCTAAGCAAACACTCGGGGATAAGTGCGAATTTTTTTACGATGTTTATCTTCTCTTAGCTGACGAAGGGATCGCTGCGAAAGTAATGACAATAAAAAAATTCCGCAGATCGATAGGCTGCTGGCTCGATGAAAACGAACGATGAAAGAAAGACCGTCTCGACATTGTTTTTTTTTTTAAATAAATTTATAAACCTTTTGCATTAGATTTATAAGATTTCAGTAAGATTTTCGCTGCAATACACACACGCGATAAACGTAAAATATTTTTGTCGCTTATCAAATATTTTGACAAATATTAAAATGTAATTATTTTGAATATTGAAGTCTAATATTTCAAACGCGTATTAGAGATATCAGTTTTCAAACTTTTACAGTTCTCAATGATAATATCGACATATAATTTATTAGAATCATGCGTATCAAAGATTAAATAAAGGGATTTATAATATACTCATTAGATTTTTCATCAAAGAGATGTCGTTAACAAAAGTATAATTATCAATATATTATTTATTACTAATGCTTTAAATACACACGCGTTACCTATAAAGACATCAAATTTTATGCCAATCCATGTTATCATTCATATGGATCTCTGATAGCAACAGTAAAAAGCTGATATAGCTTGAAAGGAAATCGCGCTTGAAATTCTTATTGCTCTCTTCAGGAGAAACACAATTTGATTTTCTGGTGACCTCTAGCTACAATTACGTTTCATTCGATATCACGTAATGTTGTGATATCAAAGAACATTTGTGGATCTTTACCCGCGAAACCACCGAGACTTTCCAGATTCGACCAACGAGGTTATATCTCGAAAAGAGAACGTCTTCGTTGGACGAGCGGCAGAAACAGCTCAGAGATAATGGTCACTCCCTACGACCGATAAGACCGTTCTTAATGATAACGGCGTCATTTCGGAGTTCACGTAGGTAGGATAGAACTTGATTCGTCGGTGGGCTATCACGTCGAACAAACAGTAGAAAAAGAAAAAAAGGAGAGGAAGAAAGAGAAAGGGAAAAAATTGACCGGATCGTCGAGCGAAGGGCCAAATCTGAACGGACAAAGAGGACATCGAGAGCTTCATCCTAGATTCTTAAAATCTCTTATCGTGTAGTTCGCCCGTAGATCTTCGAAAACCGAACTCTTCTCTCTGGAGGCCAGCCTCCTCTCGACCATTCTTCTCTCTCGTTCTTTTTTCCTCGATTGTGGTTTACGTAAACTCAAATCTCGCGTTACTCATCTTGTGCTGAGACGTTTCGATAGTAATGAGGCAATAACGGAATCTACTGGATCTGACGGTAACAGTAAAATAAAGCATTCTCAAGGAGCGATGCCTCTGAAGCGGCAGGCTCGAGAACGCAATTGGCGAAAGAGTTTTCGGTAGGAAATATTAAGAAAGAGAGAAAGAGAGAGAGAGCGAAAAAGAGAGAGCAGAACTAGAAGAGAGGACGACGGAGGAGTCATCTCTCCGAAGAGAAGAAGAAGATAATCTTCGCCCGTTGGCGGAATTTCGCTCGATGGATTCATCTTTTCTCTCTCGTGCGTTTTTCAACCTTCACGTCGCGCGCCTCCCTGAAGTTCCGCAGTAATTCTACAGGACTGTCATTAACAGAGCTCTCGTGGCTCGCTCGAGAGCGAATGAATGATAACCCGAGCCCCATTCTCTCTCTCGCGGTCGCTCGCTCACACGTTCGAGCTTGCATTCGCCTGCTCGAGTCCGCGTGCACATTTGCGAGCGAACGAGCGAGCGACCGTTTCGATGCGCGTTGCAGCTCTCCTCCTGCCACGAAGGCCACCACGGTGGCGGTCTGCCAAGTCGTTAAAGAGATTCCCCGCGACTTTAAGGGCGCAGTAAAGCCGCGAATTTATCTCGTCCTTATTTCCTCCTACTTTTGCTTCTTCTCCGCGCGCATCTCCATCCTTCCTCGCCTCGTTCCCGGAGCGACGAAATTTGGAAAGAAGCGCGGACGAGGTCATTCTCTTCCATCCCTATATATCCTCCCTTTTAATCGCCCCTCCTCACCTTCTCCCCGAATTCCTCTCTCGATTCTTTTCGTTGCAATGGAAGAAAGGGGGCGGCGATCAGGTGCTTTCCATGGATATCGGGGGGTTCCCTCGGTCCCGCGGACTGATTAAATGGAGTGTATCCGTATCTTAATCTCATACTATATACGCGCGCTCTCTCGTCCTACGTCAGAGATACGAAACTACGAAAGTGTCGAGGCCAGTGCAAGAATTTACGATCCTGAGCCCTTCGGGCGTTTGAATCGTTATCTCGATTTTGCGGAATCGGGGAAAAGTATCGAATAACGAGACACATAGATTTTATATCGCGGTCTCTATCCCTTGTCCTATTGGCGCTCTGTTCTCTGAGACCCTAAATGTGTATATTGTTCACGTGACATTTACAAGATATCTTACTGAAAAGATCCGGAGAGAAATGCTACAATTTCTTATCGCATATACTCTTTATCCTAGAAGTAAATTGGACTCGCAATAAAACTACGTCAATATGAAATATTTATGCAGAATTGAATTTTTTAATGATACTCTGAAAAAGAACTTGTGTGTGTTTCTTTTTAAAATTAAAAAAACATAAATCAGTTGAATTTATGATGAAAATTATCCCAAAAGAGTAAATATTATTATTAATTTTATTTAGTTATTATTATTATCATTATTAATTTTCTTAATTATACGATACAATGCAAATAAATATTGCAATGTTTAATATTTGGTTTAAAATACGTTTGTTTCAAATTTATTAAATATTAAAATAACAGCTAAGCATCTATAAACATTTATACAACATAAAATTAAAAAAAAAAAGGGAGAAATATATACGCGCGGTGTCAATTCATATAGTAAGCAGCTTTTTCCGGTTTACATCACACAATATTTGATAGCTATAGTAATTAAAAGAAAAAATATTTTCTATGTTCACCGAGGTTTTTCAAATCCTGAATCTCTTAAAAATAAATATATTTAAACGTATTGTTGGCGAAATCTTCCTCGCAAGCGATATCGATCGCGCGTTGTCCGGTTCGGATTCATCGAGGAAATCCCGACGAGGCGACATTCAAGGGAATGGCATCTAGAACGCGAGATCGCGGAGAGATACCATCCAATCTGATCGTGTTTCGAGGCTTATGGTTTTCCTCCGCCATGCCGGTCGTCCACTCGAAAATGCAACGGAACGCCGTCGTAGAGAAGACGATATCCCGGGGTCATGGTTAACGACGCTAACAAGCCGCGGCTGAGTGACTTATGACTAATTCAGCGTCCCTCCTCTCTCTCTCTCTCTCTCTTTCTCTCCCTGTTCCCCTCCCTTATGTCCCGTGATAATTCTCAGGCAGATGCCTAAGAAGAAGAGAAGAGAAATAGAAAGAGACTGGCACACAAAGAGCGAGCGGCTCTCTTGTACGACCAATAGAATGCAATGAGGGCTAGCTTAGGCTCGTTAGGGTGCAGTCGTACAAACGGCGAGACATTGCAATTGTTTGTTATTATTGTGACGTCACCTCGTTAAGGGCCCTCGTGCTTCTGTCTGTTAATCGGTAATTTGTTACAGCCTCGACTCGCGATAAGAATTGAAAGAAAGGGAGCGGAAGTGTGTGTACAATACGATTCCCAAGTGTACAATTGCAAGTCATACATCGCAATTCTCCTTAAAGAAAAATTATACAAATTGATAATGCAAATTTAATTAAAGCCAGTATTATAAAATTCAAAAATATAATGTTATTTACTCACTTACGTAGACATTTAACAACGATATATTTAAGTTAGTGATACATATAACTCGTGCTAAAAATAGTGATAAAATATTTTGTAACAGCTGAGCAAGATTCGAGATAATGTTCAAACAAAGATATCATCAGAAATGTGAAATGAAATTATTGGCTTGCGATACGCAACAATGGCAAAACCGGTGTTTGCAATATAAGGAGCACTTGCCCCAGCGATATCAAATTTGCCTACGGTGCGCTGTAGTTTCATTGCGACATCGAGCGTAATAGCAGCTAAGCAAACAGACCGATTTTTATTAGCCTTCACAGTTCCTTTGTGAGAGGAGAAGGGCTTATCGTCGAGGAGAAATTCTCTTGCGCCGCTCGCGCTCGCCTCCTCATTGGCCCTTCGTCCTTTCCCGTTTCTCGGCAGCGGCCTTCAAAGCCTAGCGGCAGCTCTCGACGAAGATTCGGAACACGAGAGGGATCAGTGCCAAGGATCATAGGGTTCAAATTCCTGGAAGAACCGCAAACTAACTGGCGTACAGTCGATACCAAAAAGATATTCGAGCTCGAGCTCAGTACGGGAATCATACGTGGCTCCGCGGAAACACGCATACATGCACGTTATCGATCCGAGGGACGCGTGTTGCGTAACCATTCCCGGTCTCATACCATCACCGGGGTGATTCTCCCGAAGACGTCGTTACCGCCGTAGGTCGCAATCTTCTCCGCTTTCGAGCAAATCGAGCAAAAACTCACCCTCGACGTCGACGCCGTCGTTCCTCGGGATCGCTCGCATTCCTCGAGATTCTTTCGCGGTGGACCTTTCCTCCTCTCTCCCACCGTTCATTCCCTCGGCGATGCCCGCCAAACCATTTTCCACGCTTTTTTCTCCACATCACGATCTCCAACGTTTCCCCGCTTCTATTTAATCGTTAAGACTTTTCTGTCTCCTTTGTGAATGCGCACGTGTCTGCAATTACCGCTAATTTCACGTAGATATTCTCGTATAATTACGAACGGTGATTTTGCCAAACGTATATTAAAAAGAGATTATTGTTACGTCAAATCTATTTAGTCTTTAATCTTTGATTTTTGATATTTCGTATAAGAAAAATATGTTGTTAATTGTAAAATATAAACTGTAGAGTTACTTAAGAAAAATTGTCTCACACAAATTGATATCTTCATTAAAATAAATTGCAATATAAAAGATAATATATATTCTTGTAACAATTAATAGTGATAAATACGCCAAGTTATATGAAGAAGCATTGCACTGGGCTTTCGCGTATAAATCTCAGCAATTTTAATTCATCGAACGTTATCGACTAAAACGTCAAAGCTGGTAAATGCCGATGATACACCGTAATGACAGATGACATTGATGAGCGATCGAATGGCCGCTCGAGATTTACACGAAGCAATTATTCGCGAGAGAAATAAAATCTTTGATTGAAAAAAAGACGGAATCAAAAACGGACGTGTCGATAACATGTGTATTCTCGACGTTTCCTTCGTGCTGGAATTAATCACTGCTGAAC
>NW_021848825.1:2239014-2245157 GCF_003651465.1 Formica exsecta | reverse complement strand
TTAATTATTCACTTCTGAACCAAGCCGCCGCGATACAAATCTCACTGGTCTTCCATCAAATTAAAGAGAGGGTTAATTGATCGCACGCTGGGTACAGTGTAATGGACGTTCAATAACCTTTAAAGACCCGTACATCTTGCGTTACAAATATAAAAAATAAGCATCTTGAAAAAGCAAACAGATTGGAAATCATGCAGGTGTGACGAATTTGATCCTTCACGCATATCAATCAAGTTATTCAAGCGTGCTAGCGCAAACGGTATTTTGAAAATTGCTACGTATGAGTAACACAATGGATTTTTTTTTCAAATTTGTTCGAATAATGTCATTATAATATGACATTTCGAATTGAAAGCACATTACACGCAAGTGATATATAAATGCATCTACTTGTCTCATACATACAGTTTGTAGTCAGCATAAACACATATGATAACTTGTTTGACTCCAAAATTATAAATTTTCTATGACATTAAGCAAGTTTGCACAACGTAATTCAACATTTCGTCATTCTGATGTATATTAACATATCTTCAGAATAATAATTCTATCAATCTCGCGATAATACAAATAATGTTTTACAGTAAAATATATCGATTAAAAAGTTCAAAAAACAAGATTTTTGTTTTATATATATTGCCTATTTTTTCCCAGTTTATATATTTTAAAAAACACCTGTCATGTATGTGGCAAACGCATTAATGAACAACGAAGAAAAAACGATATGGCGGATGTTAGAGCGGGGTGAAACGCATCGACGTGCTTTGCCCGCCGTGAAATATGTATCCGCCGTGTCCGTTCGGCAGAGTGGCGGTGTAGTTCGAGCCTTCTATTCGCGATAAATGGTGAGGATGAGTGGACGAAGGTGTCAATACGTCATTTTGTGCATCTACCGCATCATGGGGACTGACGAGAATGAGCTAGCGAAGAGATAGCAAGCGAAGGTGATGATGAAAAGAAACTATAATGAAGTAAGAGATTCGAAGGAAGGAGAGGAAAGCAGTGAATATTTTAAGATGTATAAATTAAATACATAAGTAAAGCAACTACTAAGATGTAGCGAAATATAGATGAAAAATATATAAAAGTTTTTTCTTTTGCTAATATATATAATAATATAATATATAAAAGATTTCTACATAATATGCATCAAGTTTCTTTTTAAGAGATAATTAAATTAATTATTAATAATCTATTTGTTTAATTACCCCAAACTTTTTTTTACGCTAAAAATGTAATCGTATTTGAATTAAGCTTAAGATTTTCAAATTTATCAACAATAAATATGGTAGTTTATAAGACGAGTAAGAGCCCACTGATTAGCTTGCAAAAGGCGTGACTCATGTAATTTTAGCGTTCGTTATTTTTTTCTATATCGATAATTCTTTCAGTAATTCCGCATTCTCCATCTCGGTGAATATTACTATTGAAAGCACAATTTTTCCGTTGCTCTCTCCTGCTTTTTCCTCTCTGATATTCTCTGTCTCGTCGGATTAACTGCCGTTTCCTAGTCGGCAGTCACAGTATTCGCGTGCGGTTCTGTCTATCTCGGGTCTTCGTAAATCTAGGTAATGAGGCGTGACGAAATGCAGAGCGCTACCTGACGAACTGTAATGCTGAGGATTGACGATTGGTTTTGATCTCTCTATTCACGGCGAATTCATTCGTTTAACTCACGGTATTCGCCGTTATATTCATGCTGTAAAATATCTAACTTCCTCTATATCTTTATGAGTATTCACACAGTTAAAAAATAAAAGATATTTAACAATTTTCATGGAAAATATGGAGAGTGATATTTCATATAAATTTTTTCGTAAAGATAAACTCAATATTTTCTCCAATTTATTTAAAACATATATTCCAATTTATTATAATCATTATTTAAAATTGTCTAAATTTAAAAAATTGGTACATACATTGCAATTTCAATGTTCAAGTACACAATTATCAATTTTCTTCGCTGCTTTATAAATTATATCTGTCACATTTATTTCCGCTTAACACGTCCGTATATTTTCGAAATTTATTGAAGTTGCAGCCATCTAATTTTGACACTCCCTTACAGTCTTTTATCTCATATCTTTCACACAATTAGAAACAATAATTGCGCGTCGGGAAATGCAATCCGCTCGCGCGCGCGTCGCCGTGAAATTTAATTCCCTGTCTCACAAAGTCCGCGACGTATTTCGTCTTCGCTTTTTAGATAGCGGAGAATATTAATCTGCCGTAAGGCTCGCCGCGAGAAAGAGAGAGAGTTAACATCCTGACGGTTCCTTGTAAAAATCGTTATTCCGCGTCGTTGAATCACGCGGATTCTGAGGCGGAGGCCCCGGTAGCGTCGGCGGCAGCAGACATTATTAAATTACATTTAGAAGCGGCGCGGCAGAAAAGCATTGCGCGCGGGTAGAAGAGTAGAGTGAAGGATGAAAGACGGAGGAAAAGTGACGAGGAGATGGTAAGCGAAGAAGCAGCGATATGGAGCACGCGGGGTCCGCGGAGGAGTACGCGATCACGCGGCTGTATATATTAATTTGGCGCCGACAATACATATTCAAGTTGGAATTCATACGCTGTCAGAGGCAGCGCGGCTCAGTCGAGAGTGAATAGACAGACATTATGGATGTCGTACGGAAGCGGGAGAGTACCGGTAGTGGGGTGAGGTGGGGAGGAGGAAAAGACGAGGAGAGGAGGAGAGGACGTGTTACGAGATCCACTGGTTTCACGTACGCTTTGCGCCCGCAGGGAGCCGAGTGTGCGACACCGGCAGATGAAGGCAAGAGGGGAGAGAGAATACACGCACACATACACACACGTATAAATGAAACAGAGAGAGGAAGAGGCCTGATAGAACGAACGGCGAGATGGGAAAGGGGAAGGCCCACGTCGCACGTTCCATGGCGACGTGACATCCTATTCGGGAACACGGGCTGCATGTAACGAGCGATTCCAAAACTTCTCATCCACCGTCCATTCGAGAAGAGTCATTCGATTTCGAGAGATTCTGTATTATACACGTACACATCCATCCATCCGTTTGTCCATCGCGCAAGATTCGGCCTATCATTAAAGATTTATCACGACAAACGCATCAAAGATGCCCGAATGGCGAGGGGTATGCATTTGTAATATATCTAAAGTTTCAAGAGGAAGAGAAAAGTTTAAATAAAAATTAATTTAAAATTGTATAAAGAGGAATTGTTCATTGAATTCTATTAAATCTGGGAAATTGAAAATTTTACAGGATTGTAACCAAAATATAAGTTTTCCGCTATATGTATATTATATATATAAATGTTATCAGTAGTAATGCAACTCGTTGGTCAGGCCATCAGCCGTGGTTAGAGAGTGATTGTTTTCCAAGTTGCTAGAATGGCAAAAATAACTTCTATCAGTTTTCTCGCAGAATGAGTTCCACAAAGGAAAATAAGAAAATTAAATGCAAAGTTAATTGTTATAATGATATCAAAAGGAATAGATCTTATAATAAGGAATAGATCTTATAATAAAATAAGGAATAGATCTTATAGGTAATAAGTTTTTAGAAAGATTCCATCGATTATCGTAAGACTTTTTGACAAAAAATGTCGATGACATTCATAATGATTTATGTAATAAAACGCGATTGAATCAAGAAATTTGCAGCTAAATCTAAAATTAGATAATCAACGGTATAAATAAATTTTGCATTAGCATAACTGCTTCTCTACGCGAATCTTTTAAGTGTTGAAATTCACCTATTATATGGCAAAATATATAACGGCGAGGCGGTACATCTAAGTGAATTCTAATTTATTTTAATTATTACCGCTAATGCATGCTGCCATTTTGTAATTCAATGACGTTCTACTTTCGATGCGTTCGCGATCGACTGTAATGCAAATCTCATTACCGATATGGTAGAAGGATAATGTTACGAGACCGTATACAAGCAAACGGTCGTTAGCAATTGCCATAATGCAGACAGAGCTACGGTATTCGGACTTCGCGAAGATATATGGACGTGATATTTGAAGTCAATGTGGGTAGCAGAAAAAATGCTTTTTTTTCGTAGAAGTACAGAAAATCTTATTGCTAAAAGCCCACCCTCTTCTATTGTCGTCGAGAAATTTTCTGTCGAAATTCATCATTCAAAGACGCGGCCATAAATGATTTATCTATTATAAAAGTTTATCTAATGAGAAAAAAAGACGTCAAAAATGCTATTCTGTATCTTTTATATTTTATTGATGCCCTTTTATCTTAATTATTTTATATTATATATTGTAAAACAAGGCCTATGTATGAGGAGAACAATAATGAATGATATGATAAAGATTTTACATTGAAGAATAATCAAAGTTACATCATATCTACTACATGATTATTGCAAGTATACGCGCGTGCAACGATCTGCATTAATTATAGATAACAACTATTAATAACTCATTATAGAATACTGTTGCAAGGTACATATACGACCATGTTAAAAATATCGATAAACTCTCGCAAAAAAATGCTTTATTTCAGCGTCGATTATTATCATAAAATAAACAATAAGCTATTTAAATTTATAATATTCATAATAACAATATTGTTTTATGATCGCCATTTTTTTCTTTTGTCCGATATAAAGTGTAATGAATTTTATTCACATTTTCTCACATTACTTTTTTATTCGTTATACGTATAATCCCGTTTGTAATTTTTATTTCGCTTCCCTTACGTCGTTTTCGCACAATTTTATCGACAACCATATCGTCGACGTTCGGAAAGAACAAATCGAATCGCGCGAACGACGAATCCGTCGATCTGAGTGAATTCCGTCTGAGCAGCGAAAACGGGGCTAAGCGGGCTCGGCCGAGCGGAAGGAAAGAGAAGCCGCGCGATGGGCCCGGGGCCAACGTATATAGAGCGAAGCCGCGGATGTACGAGCGCGTAAATCACCGGTGCGGTGGAGACGGGAGAGGAAAACTTCGGGTCCGCTTGTGTAGCGGGCGAGCGACGAAGCCGGAGGCCATAACTTTAAGCCGCTTGACTTGCTCGACGACGACGACGACGACGACAACGTCGACAACGACGACGAGGACGACGACGACGACGATGGCGAGAACACCGACAGCGGCGGAGAAACCGCGCATCGAGTCGCGCGCGGCCGACTTTTCGGGATTTCGGTGTTCCATTTACGAGGAGGAACGTGCGCGATACGACACTCTCTCGCCCGTGCCAGAAGCGATTGTTTTATACGAAAACTAGGGAATACGTTACGACTCGCTTTAACTGAATACAGAACGCGCGTTTAGGAGCGAGGAAGAGAGGGGAAAAGAGAGAGGGAGAGAAAATGTTTTTCCCCGACGACGTTCTGGGCAAGAAGGAAAATTGCCGCGGTCGCGCAATTTGTCGCGAGCGCGTTGTCACAGTTCTACGTTGTACCTGTGCATGAATGCAATATATATAATCTCTCGGTGTAATAAATTTATTCGCTCATCCCTCGCATGCTGCGCGACCAGAATGACATACGACCTGAACATGCTCCATAAAAGTTAGTTAAACAAAAAAAAAAATCTCTATATCTCCTATAAAATAAAATTAGGAAATTTATCCTGTAAAAAATTGAATGATTATTTGCAAAGCTTTATTTACTATTTAAACGTTAAAAATATTTTTTGCTCGAGTTTATAAAATATAATTTCTAATAATTTAACAATCATTGATAAATATCACTCATATTTCTAAATCGCGTTTCTTCAAATATAATTTTGTTTGCTATAAAAACAAATATTACGTGATATGAAGAATAAAAAATCTCCGCACGGAATCTTAAAGAGGTATATTGCGGTACATGCATGATTCACTTTCTGCGTGCACGCCGTTTATGGGACATGCGCGTGAAAGTATGTCTTACCAAATGCCACATCGTCCAATAAATGATTATTTCATAACATCGATGTAACCGTGGACTTTCATTCTCGAGGCAACCTTTTATTATCACGCATGAAGCTTTTATAGAACCATACATCACGCACACGCGAGCATCATGCATACATATGCACACTCATCGTCCCCATTAATCTTGTTAATAACAAACTGCATCAAATGGTTTGATTTTACGAAATTTATTGCATACGTTTTAAAATTTTTTTTATATAAAATATATATAAAAT
>NW_021848825.1:2219629-2238967 GCF_003651465.1 Formica exsecta | reverse complement strand
ATATAAAATATATATAAAATATATAATCTACTTGTGAAAAAAATTAGATCGTATTGACTTGATTTTAAGTTCGGAACTTTTGTATAAGAACAGATGGGGAGAGAGAGTTGTGTAACTACTGATTTTATTTATAACTTAAATATATTATATTCGTACGACATAAATTTTTCTGTAATTAAAATTTTCGATATGTGCAATTTCTTTAGCAATAAACATTCCTGCAGATTTTTAAAGTTCTTGAATTTTTTATCTGTACAATTTTGTTCAAATAAATTAATACTTTTTCGATCTTGGATATCGAGAAGTTATGTAATCAATTGGCACGATTCAAAAGTGTGAGATCGAGATAATCTTGGCTAGCCCTTTGAAAGGGACTCGATATTTCTCGAAAACATTTCGAGAATCTACATGTTATTGATACATCAACAATTAGCGACTGAAAAATTTGCTACTGAAATCTCGCATTTCGTGCAATGTTTTTAAACTGTAAAAGCGCAAAAGTTGCGAGCAATTATCTCATTTGCCTATCAAAAGACACTCTTTTAAAGTTTTTGCAAAATATCTTAATGAAGTGATATTAAATTCTAGACAGAAAATGATTAATCACGCATCCTTTTATACTTTATTGGCTCCTTATATCTTTCCTCATATCGTTTTATTACTCTACACACAGAACAAAATATAACCATGGAGTCATGGTCGTTGCACAATTTATCGCGTTCAGAAAACGATCTTGTAATAAAGGAAAAAATTGTTCCTGATAAGTCAACTAGTTGTCGAAGATAAACCGAGTAAATAAATCTTGCCAGCCTTGCAAACGCAATGCGACGCGTTGGCACGGTCAGCATCGGTTAAGCGACATGGTCGAACCATTTTTCCGCAGGTAATTTATTTCATTAAAAAGTTCAGTGCACGATAACTTAAAGTTTCAACGTTTCGGCGTTCCTCTCTTTTTTTCCCTCTCTCGGTCTCTCTCTCTCTCTCGTTCGCGTAGCGATTCTTGCTGGCTCGTTAACGACTCGGTTAACCCGTGCGCGTTTTACCTCTCTCTCCATCTATCCTCTTTTCAGACCGATGCATAATTCAAGCGCGCTCTACGGTCTCCTGTAAGGCAAAAGGCATATACCGATCGATCCCTCGACCGTGTCCGCACAGCTTCTAACGCACAGCGGTACCCATTAATGATGATTTGTCGACCGAACCGGTGCGCGAGTCACAACGACAGATATTCTTTTATGCTTCCACAATTCCGCAAGAAAGTTTAGCTCGACGTGGGGTCAAAATTCCACGTGTTACATAATTATGGCTTTCAGTCTGATACGATCTGTCTCACGTCCGGTCCGCTACCCGTTTTGGATTCCAGATGTAAGTAGGCGATGAAATGTCGAGTAAATATTCCTTAATAAATTTGTGTGAGGCTTCTGAAGTTTTTGCATCATATCATCAATTGAGTTTTTCGAATGAAAATTACCATATGATGTTAGCTATATTTTTGCCGATAGATTTCAAAATTGAAAAATTTAATTATGTGGTAACTTTGCGGAAATGTGATTTTCGACACAATGATCGGACACAAATGATTATCAAAATGTATCAAACAATCTAATCACAGTGCTCTACTACAGTCGCGCAGAAATAGCTTCCCTCTTTTCGGTATCTCAGTCTGCTCGTCGGACCAACGTTTTTATCCTCGCAAAAAAATTTCAATCTTCTCCCAAACCAAATGTCCTCGATAAATTCTTTTTTACAGTGCATATACTTTCGACTCGCTTTCGAGGGTTCTCCGAGCAGGGCTCATCCTGGGCGGATCTGATGTCCCCTAGTATTCGGTCTGAGCAGGTTTGGAGAGAGGCAACAAGAGATCCGAGGATGAGGCACGATGAGGAAGAGCACAAGGACAAGAAGGAGGCGGAAGAGGGAGAGGGAGGAAGGACTGACTTTGTTGTTCGCAGGTTTACACGGCCAATCTCGCTTTGATGTCCCACCCCCTTAGTCTGCGGGCTCCTCTCGATCTTCCGAACAACGACACAACACTATTATGAGGGACACGCACTGGATGCGCAATGTGTGTCATGTACAAATACATACATGACACATTTATATGTCTGTGTATGCGAATATCATGCATGCGAGATTTTATTTTGATTTTTGATAAGTAACAAAAAAAATTCATGATTTTTTAGAAATAAGATCTGGAACTTTTTTTATACGCGTATACTTTATCTTATATAAAACTATATTAATTATAAAAAGCTAATTAAACAATAACGATTGAATATATACCATATATTTCCAGAGTATTTTTCTATAAAGAAAGACACATAAAGCATGTAATACATGTTAAATTCCTATTAACATGCAGTTTAATTACTATGTTTTTTTTTCTTCCATTTGTTCAATGTTAGTTCGAAAAGCAGCTGCGGCCGACAATGAAATTCTCAATTAATTGAGCGATTCCGCGCTGAAATCTGGCGACTTATATTGTCCAGATCGAGATGCCTGTTATTTTTAATTTTAACATTATCTCTCCCTTCTCGCGCATCGTTTACCACCAAATCGGTCGTCTGGATCGCAATCGCAAGCGCGGTCCATAAATTCAGTCGGTCCGACGCTGTTCGTGGCACGCAATCGAGAAGAACTCTCAAGGATTCAAGATGCTGAAAATGAAGGTAATTTCTCCGGACGGTTCTTTAGTTTGCGTGCCTCGAACACCTGCGACCTCGTATCGGCCAATCTTGTCCGCGCCCGGTGTCCCGATATAAAACCGACTGCTCGCCACTCGTACATCTCGCTCGAAAAAGTCGCTCTCCAGATTCTGTTAAGCGCGCGACAGCCATCGGCCAGTTATCTTCTCTCTTCGCAGGAGTGTCATATCGAATAATGTATGCTTCATGTTGTGAAGGATCGAGTCGTTCAACAGGGATCGGGACCTTGAATAATAATCCCGACTAGATTAAAATATTTGAATATCCTGGAGAAACTCTTTATTATTTTGAAATTCTCCATCTAAGATATCGAAAATTAGTATTTAAGGAAATTTTGAAAAAATATCAGTTAAAAATTATTAGTTTTAATTTGTAATCACAATAAGACTCGTACAATTTTATTTGTCGTTCAATATAATAATTATATAATATCGAATAATAAATAATTATGTAATATCAAAACTTAAATTTCTTTAAAAAAATTTGAAATATAGCGCAAAATTAAAATTTTTTATCAACGATTTATCACCTAAATTTTGAATAATATCTTGATTACGAAGTTGCGCACGCTCGTAACGTATTAACACACTATAAGAAATTAGAGCGTTTACGCTCGCGTCCATCATCGGCTAAGCGTTTTATGCGATCTGATGGGCGATGGGTTGCAAAATAGTGGCCATTCGCTAACTCACCGCATTTATTTATCGCACCGATACATCGCAGCGGCAATAAAGTACGCGCGCGTGACCGGAAAGCCTTACAAACAACCTGATCTTACAAACGGTAAGTTGCGAAACGAACGTAATCTCGTGCGTTTTCGCGCGCGGATTTCGTTCGCGTTTATTTATCCGTAATTCTACGTTAAAATTCGGGATTTTATGCAACACGGTCAACAATATCAACGTTGCATACAGGCCCGACTCTCAAAATACTTTTGACATTTACGCGACCGCATTCATTTAACCGGTTTTAACGCCTCCTTTTAATTTGTCGCGTTGATATGCATCTTCGTTTTCGATCAAAAAAGAATTGATCTTTCGCACGATGTAAAGACATATATTTTTTCTACATTATGAAAGGAAAATACCTTACATAAATATATATTATCTATAATGTTTCCACGGCTACATAAATAAGCATAGAGAAATTAATTTTTTATCTGTGGCAAAAAAAGATTAATCCAAAATAATCAATTCGAGTATAAATTATATTTCGCTATATATATATATATATATATATATATAAAATTTCCTACTGTCAAGCAGTGACTTAAATCCAGTCCGAGCGTATTTTGAATAAAAGAGGATTACGTTAAGAACGCGATATGGCGTATGATGTAATCTCTTAGCGGATAAGACTAAAACCTGACCAGAGCTAAAAACGAGAATACGACGAGAGTTGTATGTACACGTACATACACATGGCACATGGACGTATATACCGAGATCGGTGCAGTCTTCTCTTCACTTGTTGCGCTTTACGCGCGAATACAAGGAAGTCATATCGTTCGCCGCGACACGACGTTTCGCGAGCGCAAATTAATTGTCGACGTTACATTGTGTCGTTCTTAATTTGCCCTTATCGCGAAAGTCCGAAACATTCCATTACGACGACTCATAAAATGTTACTCTAATTTTCCATATCGAAGATTAGATAGCTTGCAATTAGCTTCAATGCACATTAACGATAGCTATTTCCTTGAGCGATATCTATCTAAAGCACTTTGAGACTGTAATACTTACAATTAGAAAAATTGATTTACGTGTACATTTATCAGCATACATTTCACTACAGTAAAGCGACGCTTTAATTCTTTCGAGAGATTTATTATTAATATAAACGCTTTATAGAAATTTATCAATATTATAATAGCAATATTATATATATTTAGCAACGTAACATTTTATAATTTAATGATATATGAAATAATGATCTAATAATCGTCGATTTCTTTTTCTCCGTCATAATTTTCACAAGATGTCGACATCATTAAAAAAAGTCAGAGTTTTATTTACGATTCAGCGCAACTATCTATAATTTTCCATCAAACTCTCGCTATACGGATCCAAGGATCCGATCTCGGCTAACGATATCCATTCCGAGACACGATCTCGTTACTTTCATTATCGCGCGAGCGAGCCGCGCAAGGCTCGGCGTGATGCGTCCATATACGTAATACGCTTGCCGTGCGTCGTGAACGAGGATCTCCATAAAGATTTTTATGGTGAACGGCGACGTGGTCCTGCGCGCGCGATCTCTCTCTCTCTCTCTCTCTCTCTCTCTCTCTCGCGTCTCGCTCGCCAGCCCTGACCGCAACTCCTCGTTCCGCGCGGTAATATCGCCGAAGATCGTCTCTCACTCGTAAAAGCCGACGAACACCGCGCAACGTTTTGAGAGAACGCTAACATTATCTATCTGATATCTGCTTGGTTTGCGCGCGATTATACAGCTCGATCATTTAACGGTACACGGGATTATTACGCGGTCTGACGGAGCGATCGTGAGAAATTCGATGCGTTGAATACATACATAGCTCATTTGCGCCTGCCAGATTTGGAATGATAACGCATGAAGATGCAATTATAGAGAGAAATGGATTATCATTGGACGGATTAAGACATCGGAATTAAAAAAATGTGTAGTAGTAAGAGACGAAGATAGTTAAAGCAATCTTAAGAATCATATAATTAAAGAGGAAGAAAAATAACAAGCCGTATCTGCAGGAAAAGCATAAATACATTTACAGCATACAATGATTTTAAAAACAAAACTATAATTTTGGAAAATGCGGAAAATCGAGTTGTATATAATATAAATCTTAACACTATTGTTAATATACATAAATTAATTAAGCAGGATAGCTTGTAGAATTGTCTTATTGTCTAAAATGTATACTGTAGGAAAAAATAGATTCTTATGAAGAAAATCTCATGGCATCGAGAGAGAGGAACGAACGAGTAATGAATTATACTGAAAGTTGTCTAGTAAGTGAGCCCATTCGTGCATAATCGTGCAATTAGTTTGATTGCTCGGAGGCAAAGTTTTTTAATAACGCGTAGTCGTTCACAAAGTTTCGCAAGGCAAATACATTATAGAAACCATCGCAAACCCGTGCGAGTTAGTTACGCGGGAAAATCTTCGCGCGCCATAAAGATTTTTACGGGTGCATCTTACGTGTCTCACTCGGTACTCTGATGCTCGTTTGCCCCCGTCGACCCTGACCGCAACTTACGGCGGTAATAGGATCAAACATCGCAAAAGCTCGTAAACCTCGATGAACACCGTAGACCGTCAAACAAGGGCGGAAGAGGAATAACATAGTCAGGGCAAAATAACGGCAGAATACACGGATCGTGCGATAATTTATGCATTGTCGTTTGCAACTTCATTAAGGTAATATATGTGAATACAAGACGCTTTCATAAATCGCTTAATAACCATAAGTCGTTGTTAACAATATACACAATTGGCAATTACGAAAATTATCTTAAGTGGATAATAATTAAAATACTTAATATAGATGCTTGTCAAAATTATCCAATACTTAAATTTAATTAATCTTGACGTATATATGTTTAATAAAATGTATTAATCTTAAAATACATTTTAGTATATTCCAATAATCTTTTAATATTTTGTATTTAGTATTGTCTCACCTTTCGATGTAAAAAATTGATATCATTCAAATAATTATTTAAAATATATAGACATTAAAATATATTATTTATTAAAATATATGTATATTAGAAACTCAAATAATTATTTAAAATATATATACATTTAAAATATATTTATATGCATAACATATATATATTATCTCACACGTATATTTACGAGAAAATGTATGATTAATAAAATTGTAATATATTATATTTATTTTTAAAAATGAGGTTTATAAAACTTAACAATATCATAATTCAGCGGGTCACCGTTTTTTTTCTGAAACTTTATTTTGCTCGTTAAGTCGTTAAGTCTGCCATAAAACAATCCCTAGGTTTATAACTTTATAACCGTTCTATACCGCGCGCAAGGTGCGAAACATTTCCCGTTATATCCGTTGATGCTATAAGCTGATGCGAGTTGCTGCACGTAGAGAGAGAGTAACAATACGAGATACGGAAACTTTCGCGCGTAATCGTCGAATTTGCACATAAATTAAAACTTAACAATATCATAATTCAGCGGGTCACCGTTTTTTTTCTGAAACTTTATTTTGCTCGTTAAGTCGTTAAGTCTGCCATAAAACAATCCCTAGGTTTATAACTTTATAACCGTTCTATACCGCGCGCAAGGTGCGAAACATTTCCCGTTATATCCGTTGATGCTATAAGCTGGTGCGAGTTGCTGCACGTAGAGAGAGAGAGTAACAATACGAGATACGGAAACTTTCGCGCGTAATCGTCGAATTTGCACATAAATCGGCGGAGGACGTCAAGCTCGCGTACACCGCACGATTTATCCCGCTTACCGGCAATTATTCACGCGCTTACACGAGACGATGCGACGCGAGTTTTCCGGACAGAAATTAATTCCGCGATAAAAATCTGCGCGATTGATAAAAAATTTTTACTGATTATTCTTATATGACAGTCCTTTTTACGCTCGTTTGTTCAGCGTCAAGCAACAGCATATCTCTGTCGCGGAAATATGATCGCAAATCGCAAGCCATCGTAAAGCTCAACGTGCACCATCGAAGCATAAAGAGAGAAAAAGAGATCAAGAATCTTATTGTTAGGGAGAGGAATAAATCGACCCGAGATAAAGGGAGAGAAAGAGACACAGAGAAGACGATATACTTTGACATTTATGCTTCCAATTACTCAAGTTAATTAACCGTCGCCATTAAATACTTAAGTCTTTATGGTTGGGTATGTGGATAGATAACACTTGGGAATGTTTCTTTCGCAATTAGCTGTAGTAACTTCTGCTTTCATGACGCGAAACTTATTTAGTATTTCGCTGAAACTATCAAAGCGCAATGCGTATGTCGAATTCATGTACAAATTTTACGGAATGCTATGATAAAAATTGTGTAACATTAAAGGTTCGATTGTGTTTCAACAAATTTAAAATAAATTTGATATTCGCAAAAATTTTCATCGGATTTGCAGAATCTTAATTATCAAGAAATCAAATTGAAATAAAAAAGAAATGTTTCATTAAATTTTTGTCAAAAACAGAAAATTGTCTACACATCAATTTAAAAAATATGTCTTTTTTATAATATTATATATTACTTTTCTCGCGCAAATGAATAAAATAAAATACTACAAAATTGCGCAAATAAGCGGCAAATCACACAATTATAATTATTACAACATTTAAACATTGTATAATTAGAATTTAGAAATGTAGTTTGGGAATGTGCAATCTCTTGGAGCTTCTACTGTATAAATTAAAGAGTTATGCGTAAGATGTGAATTTAATGTCTTATAATATCGATTTAATATGTCTACCTTATACATTTTTTTAAAGGTGCAATTGCAATAAAAATTAAAAACTTGTAAAATAATTTTTAAAGATTATGAAAAACCTACTTAATTATATTTTGAGTTAAATATAATTAGAAAAATATCTAACTTTATTTTTCTCAATATACATATGGAACTAATTTAGGAGTTAATATAGAATTAATATACATCTATACTAAATGATTAATAACAACATGTGCATATATCATATTACAATTATTATAATTGAAAAACAACACATGCAACAGACGGAATACGAATGCCCACATATTACAATAATTAACGTAACATAATTCGTATGATTACTATTAATACGAATATAATTCGTGTTAAGCATTGGCTCGTGTCATTACAAAATTTGCGAACATGGTAAGTCTCATTAAAAAGAAAAAGAAGTGCGTCGTGTCGTTGCTCGCGGCGCGATCGCTTTCGCGTTCTTTTAGCCGCGAGCGGTTTGAAATTTTTTTAAACTGCGCGCACGTAAATCGCGACGAATTTAATACTCGTCTTAACGCCCACGAATGGAATGCAGATTTATGATGGCAATTTATTACACATTTTAAAGCCGATGACGCGGAAAACGCGAGGGAGAGAGGCGGACGGTGGGTTTCGAAGGCAATCGCGTTCTCTCTCCTACCGTGAACGAAATCGCGAGAGATCGAAGCGGATTATCGCGTTAGCTCCTACTATCCCGACCTACACCCGAAGACATTCGATTCGATCGTCGAAGAAATCGCGTCTCCGATGAATGGTGCACAGCGGAGGAGAGAAAAGAAATGCGCGACATAAAGCGGAAAAGAGAATTCGTCGCTGTTCGAGCGGGAGTACTATATCGCGGAATCGACGATTTGAAATCCCGTAACCGGAGGGGGGAGGAAGAGATGACTCCGACAAGACGGAGACAAGGAGGAAAGGGGATAGGACGAAGTCGCGTATTAAAATCGGCATAAAACGTTATTATCCGCTGGCGTAATTCCGCGGTACCCCGGGTGGTAAGCCCCGACGGAATCGCAGTCGCCGGCATGGAAACTCCGCGAGCGAGAGAGGGTGAATTCCGTGCCGAACTTGGAGATAATGCACTCTCTCATTCCCCTTTATCTCCTCCACCTCTCGACTGGCCTCGGCGATTTGCCCGCACCCCGTTCTCCTCCGTCGTCGTGTTCCTTACTCTCCCCGTGCCACCTATAGGGCCCAAAGAGCGAAGAATTCGATATCAAATTCTTTTAAGAACCTGCGCACCGACGAAGGGAGGATCGAGGATGCCGCGAGGAGGGCAAGAAGATATTGCCGCATTCCTATGGTACATAATGAGCTGTGAAATTTCGAGAAGGTCACCGTCAACGGTCCGCCATCGGCCGCAGGAATTATATTCCTCGGAAAGCTAACGCGTCTCGGCGACGCTGGGAGAATTTATATAAAAATGGCTAGAGAAACTTTGTGTACGTTGAAACCTAGTGTACGTTTATTACATCTTGCGATAGAAAATCCTTAAGCCTTTTAATTTATATGAAATATGTAATTATAAAATTTTATCCCCCCCCCCTTCACGAATAGAATGCACATGCAAAAGACGGAAACGTCTAGTGACGGTAGAAGATAACAGATTTTTATGCCGCTCGTAACGACGACGTCTTCGATATCTACAGACACAAAATGACAATAGAAGATGATACTCGACGTTTTCCTTCGCGGAGAATGGATAAATTCTCGATTCTCTGGGGATATAAACAGTGAAATAACCGAGAGTTGTAGTTATAGACGTAGTATAAACAATTTCGAGGCGATGACATCGTGTAATGAAATCCCATATCGATTTCGAGAAATAAAGGCGGACGTCAATGACTAAACAATAGCGATCAAGGGAAGCACGAGAACGAGACGACCAAAATGACGGCATGCTTCGAGCATGTCCATCCGAGCGACCTTGAATTCTTGCCATTTCTCCTTTCTTCCGAACGAAATTAATCGAAGCCGCAGAACTCGATCATAAATCATATGCGTTTTAACTCCACCCACCGGTCGAATGATCTAACACCTGCACGTAAAGAGCTTTCCCAGCTGGCGAGAGATCGTAAACTGTCTTCCAGGACACGAACCACCGGGACGAACCGCGGTACCACCGGGATATCTCCCAGTACTCGAATGCCGTAAAACATTCTGCCGGTAAGCGTCTTTAAGATTCTCCTCTCGCTACAATCCGGCGCAAAAAGACGTATCAAATCTCGTAGTTTAAAAGTTCTCGCTTCATATACAAGATTAAACAAAGACAAAGCCGTTTTAATAAAAATATTTATTCGCGAGAAATAAATGATAATATATAAAATAATTAATTTGATATTTAATTATCTTAGAGAATAGAGAAATGCCAATATTTTAAAGTTTTGCTTTAATTCTTCCTCAAGATATACTTTAATACAGATTTCCTCTCATCTCTTTGCATAATAATTACGTTATAAAAATTTTATAATGTTTCTATTTTTTTCTTTTTTAAAATAACAAGTCGCTTACACGCACACAAATGATTTTATCAACGACTAATATATGTGTAGATATTATATGCAATTTTAGTCCATCCAATTTATTCTTATTACGAGCGCTGTCGTTGTCTCCATTCATGTCCGAAGTCGACTGCCGGATATGCAAGGACACAGATAAGTTTCTTCCGTAAGTACGCACGTAGCTCCGGGCGGTATGCATTATGCATGCCGCACCGGTCGCCGTTGATTGCGATTCGTACCGGGGCTACTATCGGTTTTACTTCCGCACGAAAAATTAGTATATTTTTAATGCATCGCCGAGCATGCCCGTCGCAGTAAGCTTGCGTTTCTTCGTAAGCTCCGTCCAAGAAATGAAAGTTTCGTTATGTGTTCCGTGACTTCCTTTCTTTTTTCACTTACCACTAGCCTCAAGATCCTCCTCCATGATTTGTTACATAAGAAAAGGAGTTTCAACGAGTTTTTCCATTACCTGCAACAGAAAGAGAATTCTTGGTTAATGTAAAATATTCAATGGTAGGATATAATACGGGATAAAATGGAGAGTTGACATAAAAAGATTTGTCGTTGCTATATCGTTATAAGTTTTACGCTAGAGAGGTTTTTTATTATCGGAAAAGATTGCAGATACTATTTTAATATTATTCATCACATTGAAAATAAATGTTAAAAGCATTTTTCATTTATATCTTTTTAAAATCTATAAAAAGGAATAATTTGTTAGAGACAAACTAGATTTCATGACAAATACAATGAAAAAATACCGAACACATTGCATCAACATTAAAAGCATTTTTTATTTATATCTTTTTAAAATCTATAAAAAGGAATAATTTGATAGAGGCAAACTATATTTCATGACAAATACAATGAAAAAATACCAAACAGATTGCATCAATATCAGTTAGTGTTAAATACTTCAATATTCTTTCTATGCCTAAACAAACTGTAGTGCCATAATCTGGAAAGGGATGGCAAATCACTATGCCGAGTTAATTAAACCAGGTTGTTAGTGCAACTCAATCCTGGCATTAATGTACATAATAGGTAACGGAAACGCGCTGCATTTCACCTGATCGCCCAATCTATTTCATTCCCATCACGTTGTTTAAACGCAAGCTTAATTTTAGCGGAACGACATGCGTAGAGTGGAACATCTTTCATTATTTCGAGCAAACCAGCAGCCGTTCCATCGCAATCGACTGTAATTCTTGTACAATTATTTGTTTTATCTGTTAACACTGCTTACATGCTAGTATCTGTAGGTTATCGATGTATAGACCACGTAATAATTCATCTTACGACTTTTCATTCAAAGTTGGAACAAGGATCGCGAAAGCGGGTGGAAAGTAGTTGCGGAGAGGATTATTTCACTTTGCGATCGTTGATTTCGATGCATTCAATATGCACGGATTTATGCAACTTTAATTATGCTCGCCGAGGCTATTTCTCGATGTCTTGTTGTTTATTAAACCTTTCTATATTCGCGTTTTCCTCAAGTTGCACCGTCTCTCTCGCACCCTCACAGCACGATGCTTTATACCTTTTACGCCAGCGTCGTCTGCCTCCCATCTCCGCTATCTTTCTCTGTCCCTATCCCTCTCTAGTACTTTTGGTTTCTCGCTTCGGCTCTTACGTTTATCTCATTCTGCGTTTCCTCCATCCTCTCGCAGCAACCCTCGCCGTCGACATCAACAAACATCTTGATTATACCGTGAAAGCCGCCTCGACTACGAGTCCTGACTAGAAGCTGGAAGACTCGCCCATCGGTGCCACCGAGAGGTTCCGCTCTTTCCTTTCCTCCTCCCTTTTCCCCGCGTGGTTCTTCTAACTTCGCCCCTCGAGTTTCACTCCCTTTTTCACTCCACAGCCGCCCTTCCTTTTCGTCCGCCTCTGTTTCCCTCAACCTTCGTAACGATGGAGAGCATACGAACACTGGAAGCCGCCTGGTAGTCTGGTAGTATTTGCATGCGAAATTAATGCCTTTCTATTTCGGTCCGAATTAAATGCAAGTTTGCATAAAGAAACGGCGATTTATTCGTTTATTCTTTGGGGATGAATAGGAAGGGGTAGAAGCGGCGACTGAGGGAAGCGACGAGCCAACCCCACCGCGGTCCTCTATCCACCCGAATCGAGTCCTCCAAACACCCTCGCAATCAAAACGAACGGCACAGTCGTTCCTTTCGTCTTTCTTCCCTTCCAACCGCGTCCCTCTTCTTTCGTTTTGTCGGTTTCTGTCCCTCGAAGAGGAAAACGGGGAGAAGGGAGAAAATAAAGAGACTCGAGGGCGCGGATGTACGGCACCTGCCCGCGTTTATATCATTTTATTCCGGGCATCCTTCGCCAACGGACTGGCGACGATCAAACGACGACTTCGTAAACGACGTTAAATCTCTTTCTTGTTACACTTCGGCTAACTTCTTGTGCCGGGGTCAGGTTGATGTATCATTCAAACATGAAGTAGATTGTTCATCGTAGAAACAATTTAAATAATTCCGAGAAGAATTTAAAGAAAAAAACAGAATCGATAAGAAAAGAAGACAATGAATGCAATTCAAATTGGCAGATTGCGAAAATTCTTATTAATTACTGATCTTTGTTAAACGAAAAGTAGAAACGATTGAAGTATATAATTGTAAAATCACTACAAATCGTATAAAATTAATTAATAATTGATAAGCATTATAATCACAAAAAATCAATTATCATTTATAAAACAATGCTATAACATCTTACTTTTCTTGAATCATATGTATTTCACTATATCATTAACACATTGAATGCCAAACCTAATTCGCTTGTCTTTCCGTTTACATCAGATTAAAATTCCCACTATTAGATCTCAATAAAATATTACATAATATAATCGAATTCTAAAAAATTATTATGCATCGAACATTTATTTCTTTCTGCCGGTCGCCGGTTTAACATTCAATGTGTTAAAGTGTTACAGCTGGACGTTTTATATTTAATAAAAATTTAATAAAAATTGGTATCACAGAATAGTATCACACACATATAAACACACACAGCAGAGGTAGGGAAAAAGAGAGTAAACGTTGATGATGGTTGTTGAGCGTTGCATACACGCGACTAAAAAACGACCTGCGAGTACACCTAAGCGCAACTACTAGCAATATATTACAAGACCTCGTTATTTTTGTTTCGTTTTCCATCGTTAGCACACGTATATGCATACCCATACTAATTCGAGATAGCCCATTCAGGATAAAAGTGTGCGAAAGCACAACTTTTCTTACTTAAATCGTTACAAACAAAGCAAAATTTTTCTAATGAAGCGTAGAATAATAGATGCAAATTTCTGTGAAATTTTCTGTAATGTGACATCTGATATTTGATACAAAAAACACCTAATATTAAATTGATTACTATATACTGCGCTTATTTAAAAAATATATTTAAAAAATGATACACATTTTTTTATAAAATATATAATATATACGTGCATAATAAAAATAATGAATTATCTTATTTTTATAATATAATAAAAGCTATTTCTATATTTCTACTTAAAAAAAGATAGCTTATCTTTTAAATTTTAAATTATTTTTTTGAATTTTTAGAGAATTTCCACGATCAAATGTATTGCCGAACGTCTATAATTTTTTTAACCAAGTTAATAATCAAGACATATGATAGTGTCTCACGCCACGTGCAGCAAACATTAATGAATATAAACATTATTTAATCAATAATTTTATAAAATAAAAAAAAAGAATTTTTAAATATTAATAATATATTAGCATATCTTTTCGTGCTCTTTCACTTTTATTCATAATCATTCGTATTTGTTTGATCTCAACCCAATACACATAGCGAATATTAATGAATATAAGCATTATTCAATCAATAATTTTATAAAATTGTCTTAAAAAATTTGTTAATATTAATAATATATTAACATCTCTTTTTTCACGCTCGTTCGCTTTCATTCATAATCATTCGTATTTGTTTGATCTCAACCCGGTATATATAACGTGCTGTTATATTTATACACGCAATCATCTTTTTGTCATGCGCGTAGCGAGATTCGAGCAAATGACAACAACACAGTGATGCGAGGCGTTCTGTCAACTCCGTGTGTGTGTCATTATCTTTTGAAGTATAGTCACGAGAAGAACCGGGAGACGCTAAACGTTATTATTTTCTACAAATCTGAAAAGAAATTATCAACGTGTGCAATTAATTAATATTTGCGATTAATGACTTGTAAATGAAACAATACTTATTTATAAAAGCAAATATTTCGCGTCATATGAAATAGAGATCGAAGTGACAAGCAATAAGAATTATAAATTGTTTCATTGCAATACTTATTTCAGACTATAGTTATTTCTTTAAATACATTTTGATTCAAATATATTTCGTTTCATGCTTTGAATTTTTTACCAATACGATACATATTTGTTAATCATTTTCGGATTAATTTGCTAATAATTTTCAAATTGACAACGCACGATAATATATGAATCATGGGATCAACTAATTAAAATAACGAAAAAAGTCATGATACATTTATTCTTATTAATATTTTATTAATAATTAATTTGAAATTCAAGGGATACACAGAATATTTTGTACCTATGATTTTTAATGTTTTGGTAGCAACGCGAATTATAACTGTCTAACTAACCAACATACATGTTTAGGTTTTATAACGTACAGCGCGTTATTATTTACATTCCACCGTGGATCGTGGCCTTGTCATACGTCATACGCGCTATGGAACTCGAGTGTGTAGGCAGCGCATGAGCTGCTTCGTGTGTCGTCGTATTATTTTTCGAAATGCGATCATTTCTTATAAAGTGAGCAACTCGTATCTCGTATTAGAGCAATTTTACTGTTTCGTATTATAATACGTAAGTAAAGAGAAACATAAATTAGAATTAAAGGTATAAATATCCGTATATTCGAAAATATAGATAGGTTAAGTTAGGTTAGAGTTGAGTTTGCCGATTGTTCGTATGATTTCGATCAAACGGATATCGCAAAATACGCGTTCTGACAAATTATAATGATGTATAAATGCCGAATTTATGTGCACGATTAATAAATATTAAAACATGGGATTAATAATAACGATTATTTTCTCTGATTAAATGTGACACGATGTCACTTGACTTTAGAATCGATTTGTATTTGCGCGACGTTTTATTAATAATCAAAAAACACGAAAAGCATATCGGCTTTATCTTGATATATGTAATAGTATGTAAGACAAGTTAATTACTAGTTAAGTAGTTAAAATCCAATATAAACTGGCAGAAAATATTGGATTAAAAGGAAGTAATATATTGTCAATAGATGACTTTAGATGACTGTAGATTTATTAAAAACAAAACAAATAGTAAAAGTAAAAAAGTAACAACGACGTTATATTTCTTCCAATCCATTATGTATATAATCAAAATATAATATAGCAGACATAGTAGATTTTCAAGGTATAAATCTCGCGAAATATACGTATTCGAATTATTAATCTCTATTACACAAGTCAAATAATCGTTATCGCGATACTCTTATAGGTTCTTCATCGCGGGAGTTAATTAATCGCGCAAGCTGATAATCGCTAATTGTAAAGTATTGCCATAACGAAAGAATAATACATGAAGTTAACCGCGTTTTTCGAGTGCCGAGTGAATCGTAACTTTTTTCTCGCATTGTTTTTTGTATCAAAATGCCGTGCAATCATTGTCTTCCGCTGATTAGCGCGCGAACGACCGTAATTAATTGTATTTTCGCGAGTGAATATTGTGTGAGTGTCACGAAGGAGCAATAAAGGATAAGAAATCCACGAGAGATCTGGAGTGACATCAGGCGATGACGAGCGACCTTAGGGTGAGTAATTTATATATAACTTATTTCACTTATTTTTAGTTGTAAAATTAACTGCTTGTTTATTTCCGCGATAATGATTGATTTTCTACATTATTTTGTAATATAATGCATATAAAATATTTTTAATTGGTATCCCGGCGTTTAGGTAGAGCAGATACCTATCGATAAGGTCGAAATCGTTTCTTAAATTCGTCGAAAATAATTTAAAATAAACGAAGAAAGCGAGTACACAATTACTTTCCTGCATAGAAAGTCCGTCTTTCTCAGGAATCATTTGCTATTCTCGACGTGACCTATCTTTGCTCGTAATATCGTTACGGTTACTCATAATCCTTAATGCACGTTTGGCAGACACCGCCGTACGCGAGGCAACTATTCGGAGAAAGCATAGTCAAAGAACCTCCCTCAGTAGTTAATCGCCTCCGCGAATTACATTTCATGGGTTCAAAAGAATTTTATGGCTATTCTTGCCGAAGGCGCCACGGGGAGCGATAACGGCGAAACTGTTGGAGAGAATTCTTAAACCAACTGCATCTTAGATAGGTAGCTCGCTTAAGCAATTTATTTACATTAGCCTCTGCGTGCCCGAACATTTTATGAAAAATGCAATCTTAAATTAATGTTGAAATTAATGTTCGTCGCTTCAAAGTTTTATGACTTAGCATATCGGTTTTAGATAAGTTGAGAAAAATTTGTTCTTCATATATGAGGAAGAATTTTTTTATTTAAAATCCATGTCTTTTTTTATTTGGACAAAAACGATAATATCAATTTATATTGTATTTTAATAACAATTATTGCAAAATTTATTTTTCTCATACGAAAATTAGAATCAAAGTAAATTTCCATTTAAAAAAAAACACTAAAAAAAAAAAATGTTCCCTAGTTTATTTCTCGCAAGAGTATCGTTTATCGCTCGAATGATTTAAGTTTTAATAATTCCGAGTCGGTCGGTAAACTGCCTATATCGCGTGCCATCGGGGCGACGGTCCAAATTGCAAAAATAAAAGGCAAACATTCCAATGGCGCTCGTAATCCGCGGTCGTTATCGTTGCAGTTACGCATGTGTTCTGCGTGACGGATTTTTATTACCGCACGTGCATACCATTACGTAATAATGTGTCGATGAGTGTACAAGTAAAAAGCTATGGTAAAAATCGGAGCAAGTTCCAAGATACGATCGTCTCGATCGATTTCTAATCAACTTATCGCTGTTTATAACTGCCGACTATATTCACAATCCTGTTAAGATCATTTAGAACACTTTGATTGAAACAGAATTTGAATATTGTAGTAAATTAATAGTTTTTGCATTGTTGAAAATATAAGGACATCCAATTCCATTTCTATTTACAAATACGTAAAAATTATTGGATTATGATACTTTCAAAAAATTTTGTAATATAATTATTATCATTCATACCCCTCCCCCCCCCTCCCCTGATTCGTGAGCACCAATTAAGTCCAGAGATTATTACGTGCGTTCCCCTTTCCATCGACGCCGACCGTAAGGCACTCGTATATATTAGGTTTATCTTGTCGTATTGAACTCATGCACGCACGTGCATGTGCATTGCTCGCATGGTGGACCCCTCGCGTGTGCCATGTGATCGGAAAATACAGACACGAGTCTCGGCCTCCGCGTATTCGCATTTGTAAATCGAACAGCTGATATACTCGACGAGCCTATAGGCGTGTATGCAGGTGCAGAACGCTATCCGCGTGTGCATTTTCTCAGGCGCGATAGATCTATTTATGTAACTTATAATCGAGGGGGGGGGGGGCTACTCTATTCCGACTTAGTTTAGAAGTTGCGTGCCGGATATATTTATAGACTCGGCGCTAATCGTTCCTTGGAATTTTATCACCGCAACTTGTTCTGAAACCAAGTCTGCGGAAACGGGCTTTAAACATTTATGACGCAGGTGTACCCGATGAAGAGCGTGTAGAGACGAGCGTATATAATCCCGCAATTCTTGTTTAGTTTGGAAACTCGACTACAAAGTCGAGTGATAACTTGAGAGATGGGAGAGATAAGTGAGATCTTGTAAAATTCCAACTATAAATTTTTGTATCAAAAAAAAAAAAAAAAATTCCATAATTTATAATCTGATAAAATCACACACATTGGCTAATATAATATAAATTATTTTTAGAAATTCGCTTTATAGTCCCTATAAAACGATAATTATGCATATGTTGCATATCGTCTTACACATTGATCGATAGATATTTGTCGAGTCGCTTAACAGCGTTAATTTAGAATGGCACATTGTCTCGGCGAAGTTACACCGGACTTGCGTCTTTATACCTCATTTGGCCGGTGATATCCATGTCGCCAGGATATGCGTAGGTATGCATGACGCACAGACGTATACATCTGGCATGCCGACGTATGCGCATATGCAAACTATACGCTGTGTATCGATACCCATATTCTGTCAACCACACGTACGCTACCACACGCGCAGCTGCAAATGCATGTCTGGCAGCGATGATCCGATAACGTTCGCTATTCATGAGAGCCTTATTAGCGGTAACGGACGTGCGCGTACGCATTAAGACATATATTTGGCAAGTCGTTAGTAAGCTCCGTGCGGGATCCGCGAACGGTATTGACATACGTGTTCGTATATATATAGGAAATTCGTCGACATCTTCCGATGCCAAAGAAACCAAAATTTACGTGCATCTGTGTGATAATTTACGCAAAATGCATTAATTAATAACAAAAACGAGTCAAAAATTTAATATATTAAAATTAGACATATTTTTTTACTTTATATATATTTCAATATAATTTTATAT
>NW_021848825.1:2203563-2219399 GCF_003651465.1 Formica exsecta | reverse complement strand
ATATAATTTTATATATATTTCTTATATATTTTATATAATATATATTCATAATTTTATATATATTTTTATTGGTATCAGAGCTTGACCGCCTAATCTCTATAAGTTGACAAAATCATTGATGCGTCTAGATTCTATTAGATAATTTCATAGTGAAACCATCAGTCATAGTAATCATCATTTTAATCATTATCTCGATTTTTAATTTCATGACACATCGATATATAAATTAATTACTTAAACATATCGATACAGAAACGAGATCCGTGGCATATACGTACGTGGCAAATGATGTATATTTCTCCGAACATACATATAAGTCTCCGTAGAAAAAAATACGTAGAGTACAGAGATCCTGTCGCACGTAACGGGCATCGTGAACGTGCCATAAGTAATCGGCGCGTTTGTGCATGTTACTCGGTTACACAGAGCACAGCTGTATTGATACATATATATACATATATAGACAGTGGCGGTGCGGCTACAGAGACTGCTATCGCAGTGGTCTATAAAGTTCGAATGGGATTGGAATACAGTTGCCGACCAATGTCACTCGTGTTACGTGGCCCGTTACCGCGGTGCGCGCGTACAACTTCATTAAAGCACCCTAACGCGAGACGACCCGGGCTGCTCGTGTTTCGCGAGAGACGATATAATTCCGCGCGCCTACACTTAGAGGAAATGCGATTGCGGAAAATGCGCGTCGTCGGCGCGCGGCCCCGTGATTTGCCGAGTTGTATTACTCGTCCTCTCGCGACACGGCAAATTTGTCGTAAGTAATTTTAATGAAGCCGACGAAGGCCACAGAGAGCGACACGAGACGAATCGAGAGAGTCGTGCGCTTTAACACGTGCACGTTCGGCAACTGGATATCGGACTGTCACAAGGGAAGGAAAACTTCTGCGAGGCTTCCTTTATCTCGAAACCAGCCTAAAGATATATATCTGTTCATTCTTGCACGAATCGAATGGTACATCTCTGCATTTAAGGATATGAGAAAAATAATTTGAAAGTATAATTGCTGAGATTCAATGAAACATATATTTCGTACACGTCACAATATCTTCAATTTCTGTTTAATTGCATAAATAGAATTATATATATATAAACGTTTTGATAAACGTTTTGACGTTAAGATTTAATCTATTCCAAGAATTATAAGAATTCCTGGATATCTACGTTTTTATTAAATCACTAAATTCGCATCAACGAATAAATGAGCTACAAGTTGAATCTGCTTCTTCGATGTCTATCGTCTGCAGTCCCTATCGCGCTCGTTGACTTTAATGTACGGCGCTTTATCACGAGTCATTGTTAAATAATCACCGGAATGTTGTAAGGCGATTGGGTCGTTATGAACTCGCATACCTAATCCGGAGGAAGCATGTCAAATACAACGCGCCGGTGAGCATTGCAATTTGCAACGCGGCTGCAATCGAGGACTCGTCCTAAGAAGACGAATGCTCGCGATGTTAGCCGGGTCAGGGTAATCCTGATGCTGACGATTGACCCATATTGATCATCCGCAGTGTCCTTGGACGGAATAACGAACGGACTCCGGAATTCCACCGAGACGCACGTTAACAGTAGCGGCATTCAGACAGGCGCGTTCCGATCAAGAGAAGCGCGACGCGTCGATATCGCGACGATTTATGATCCGTGACGAGATCACGAGGCGCCGTTGAATGGATCGTGGAATATCGGAACGCGGCGATCGAGACCCGATGCCGATTCAACGTTTTTGCATCGCGGCTTCGTTTCGTATTCAGGCCGCGTCACATAGGAATGCGCGATATCCATTTCTGTAAATTTTTTCACATGTGTTACGATATTCTTTCGTGATAATAATAAATACGTGTAAAACAATTTCATTAACGTTTCTGTTATCACACAAAGTAACAGTAATTAATTTAGAATAGTTTTTCCATCGTATTTTTGAAAAATAGCAAAGTAAATAATTTTTATTATTATCTGTTTTTCAAATAATGCGTGAAAATGCGAGATAATCATTCATGAGACAACAATGGAAATTTCTTCATTTTTCATATCATTTTTCATTGCAAATCATTACGTGTAACGCTCGCTTAATTTAAATTTAGAATGAATTTTAATTAAGAGAACACTGCGTTAATATTGAATCGTAATCGAAAGAATGCAAGTAAAAAGTGTAGCAATTTGCACGAGAATATGTAGGCTATCTGATGTCGTAAATTCTCACGAGCAAATCAGGGCCACATGCAAAGCATCTTAATGAATTCTGATCAATGAAACAGGAACGTGTACACGCTGCTTGATATGCACGAGCCAAGTACTCGTTTACGCGATCCTCCGTGCTAACAATCGCGCGAGGGAATTAGTGCCAAGGAATATAAAAATATCGTAATGCAAAGCAAGAATGAGCGCAAACGGAACTATATACAGCGGATATATAAAATTAAATTCAAATTATCTTGACTCAATAAAAAATTATATTTTATACATCGTGACCGCGAAACTAGGTTTTACCAATAATGGACAAATCATTATTAATCAATGATATAATTCAAGAAGAGTGGATGAGATAAATCTCTCATGTCTACAAGAAAAGCATTAAATAAATTGCAGAATCGATATTTATATACTATAGTAAATTTATCGGAAATGGAATATATAGCAAAATTAAAAAGAAATCACCAGCATCGTGCACAATTTTTGGAAGCGTGTAAAATAATCCGTGCAGAAATAACCAGACAATAGCCAAGCTGTGGCTACAGAAATAACCAAAATTGAAAAAGCGAAAACTCGGCTGGTCGTACGTGCGATTTAAAGCGACAACAAATCTCATTAAAGACTCGCCCGCTGTAGAAATAGTCGGAGACCGTGGATCGCAAATCTGCTTTATCGCTTCACGGGCGGCAGATTAATCCTCGAGGGGTGGCATCGAGCGTCGGATATATTCAGCTCCGCGGAGGGTTTGAATAAAAAGGATTTATTTTTGCTGTATATTCTTTTTTTTTCTCATCCTCCCTCGCCGCCGCTCAAATGCGTGGTTCCGTTTCGAAACAAATCCGACCAATTCGGGCGCAACCGCTCCGTATTCGAAGAAAGAACTCGTTATCGAATCAGCTATTATAGTACGGAGGATTCTTCTTCTATCTACTTTTCCTCCGATAGAGCCGCACATATACGTGTGCATACATCGATATGTTGCACGCGTGTGCCATCGATGAAATTCGTTTGGTTCACAGCGTACATTACCTTGATCCTACATCGATCTTCGATCGACGAGAAACGAAATCCAAGCTTCGATCGAAAGCTCTTATCTGACCGCACGTGCCTCTCTCCTCGCTATCGCGTTCCCATTCCCGCGAAATCTTGGAATTCTCTCGGTGAGTAAATGATCATGTCCGAAATCCGGCCCGATGTAATATATCCTTCATGTGTAGAGGAAGGAGGAAAGTAGAGTCTTTGAATTGTCTCGCTGGAATATGGATTACGTGGATTCGTAAAAGTGATGCTATCTTTCATGGCTACTCAAAAACAGCGCTCACAATTGTGGTGTCACATCCTTTAATATATTCTCTCTCTATCTTTCTCTTCTCTCTCTCATGACATTTTCTAAATTAAATACTTCAACACAAATAGAGATATGTCGATAATAACTTTATACTTTTTCCATATTGAACACGAAGAAATAAATAACTCAAGAAAAATTACATGTAGAGCATACATATACAACATACATTATCGAATTTCATGTGACAAAACTTGCACCAAATATGCTCATAGCACGTAGATTTTTTAAGATATATCTAATAATTCATTCTTTTCTATCTCTTGTGTATGTCTCATAATGCTTTAATAATATTTTTGTGCACAAATTATTTACTTACGTCACTTCTCAAATTCTATGTACACGAAAATTGCATTATGTTAGCACACAACTTGTATCAACAATCTTTTATTATTTATTTACGACTCTTTTTACTAATTGGAAGAATCGCGTAGTAGAAGCTTATGTCATCGCTAGACGATCGTTTAATCGACTTTTCGAGTTACGATTTCCAATCGGGATGGTCGGCCTGACAATCAGAATCGGCAAACGTTAATTTAACGCCACGCTTCCGCGAAATCCGTTTTTGCGAATCCTGCACTTGGGTTAATTGCTAAACCGGGGGAGCATGGAGGGTTAGAGTAAGTGCGGGATGAGCAGAAACGGAGGGTGAATGAAATCGCTATCAGGTGCAGGTAGAGTGATATCCTTACTAATAGTGTGCGATAGTACTATGCGTATAAGCGCTATGTCGCGTGTCCTTTCTGCTCTCCTATATACATTTGGCTGACTTGGATTTAACTTCTAAGTTTGATAATAACATCCCATCACAATAAATCGCCTCGCCTATTTCATACTAGATTTTCACATTAGCAGGAACGTTTATCACGCTACTTTGACGTGATTATGATTAACGATGATTAATCGTCACGGTTCTCATCTTGCCTCATGCCTCTTTCGTCGCGGGGCTATTGTTTACGGGCTCATTTCCCGTCGTTAAGAGCTTAAGGCGATGATAAGTCTATGGTTTGCATAGTTAAAGGATAATATAATTGTTTATAATATGGCTTATTTAAGAGCAGCTGTATGTGCGCAATGCTGTTGTGTAAGATTTATTTTACATATAGAATATATAAACAAAAATACGCAAACGTTTTATCATTAAAAATTATTGCATGTATTTTTATCGACTATTCTACATATTATTATAAAATAATAGGGGCAAAAATATAAATCATAATGTATAAAAAAATTTAATTCAATAAAAAAAATTATATATATTTAAATATTAAATTAATTTTAATAAAAATATTTTAATAAAAATATATTAAAAAATTATATACATATATTTTCATTAAAACATATCATTGTTTTTTATCTCTTTACTCACTTGAATATAAAAGGTTTTCTTTTCAGAAAATTGTTTCGAATATATACATATATCAACTCGAAAATTGTTATCGAGTACAAAGATTTAATACACCGTGATAATCATCCGGGGTGCATTTTGAGTTAGCTTGGCCCTATTGTTCGCGCAAGTTGACGCCGTGCGTGTAACCGTAATTACAGATACGGAGAAAGTGCGTTATCTATCTCGGGGCGAGCAAAAGCGTGCACGCGCACCCGGTGAGGCCGCGTGTAGATTAGATCAGGCCGATAAATGAGTCTATTGTCTCACGATCGCGGAAAAGATACAGCGTCCATCGGCGTCGAAAGAGACCCACGTGCGCGTCCACGAGATATTCGGCGTCGGTTATCGTTGTCGCGATTAATGGTAATTGTGCTGTCTTCGAAACGGCGCGATTCTAAAGGGTACCACACGTGTGAATACAGTTTTGCAATATCTCGTTACGAGATATTCGCCATTATCTTGCTGTAATGCGTAACGCAACGCTCGCGTAATTCGCGGAGGAAACGGCCGTTTGCGAAGGTTAATACGTGATATCCGCGAGTTGCACGTCGTAAGCCAGATCTAGCTAAAGTATTTACAGTCGGATATTAGAAAATTGTGAAAATGGCGGTTTTATCTCAATATTGTGGTAGCAACTATTATATATATACAGAGTATAGCATTGAAAAAAGAACGTAATTTTTTTAAATAAAATCTGATAACAGTAAACAGAATATAAATTAATAATGTTTGAGAAAAATAATGATCTGTTGTTGCATTTTTATTTAAATAAAGATCAACTTATAAGATCAATCGTAGAGTTCGCATTCGGAAAAATATACAATCAGCTGAAATATCCTATACACTTTCTTCTGGATTGAGTCCTCTATTGATCGATCGATTTCACGTAATTGCAATTCAAGCAGCTTTTTTAATCATGTCAGGAAATCGTTAAAAAAATGCGCGTCAATGTCGTTATCAGTTAACGTTAACGATATACATTCGTGGGTAGGGCATATGCACGACCGATCGATTATGTGCCTTCGCTACGTAGATCGACGCCCGCGATATGGCCGGCGGCTTTTAACGAACTGTCGTTAGTCTTTATCGCGCGATCTGAAGTGCTGGTCCGCAATCTCCCTTTATCGCGATGAAAATTCATTTAAACGACAGATGCGATTATTCTGCGAGTCTACACCGCTATTATCGATTCGCTAGCGTGAGCACCGGACAGGATTTATCGGTCTTAAGCGTGGTTTAGACAAAACGATGTTTCTAAATATATTTTTCTTAACAATCTGCCATATCTCATTGTTCATTCAACGAATAATCTGAAGTATGAATTGTGACGCGAATTGCGACGAATCGTAACAAAATAATATCGAATTAAAGTGTTCTTTAAATTATCTATAAAAGTAAAGTGCAATATTTATAGGCATGATAGAGCTATTGTAATTCTGCAGTGTGCTGCCGTTCTTTTCGTCTATTTTTAAAGACGAATGATAACTGAATTCCCGTTTTGACATGTTCCACGAACGTGAAGTATTTACTACATTTTTATTACTTGAGAAATTACAGAGCTGTTGCGCTATCGTCCAATAAATCGCGACGATAAAAATGTAAATGTCCATAGAGCGCTACGTGGAATCTTTCGATGAATCGAGAATTCTTTTCGCCGAAGATATTCAAGAGATTGGTAACACCATTTTATTGGCGGATCGTTAAAATATGACAGTGCGATAAAAGTCATATCTTTATGATTACTATTGTCCATCGCAATGTACATATCGATAATTTTTCAGCTATGAAATCACTCTCATAAATTATTGAAGAAGAAAAATATAATAAAAATTATTCGATATATAAAAATTACATTACATCTAAAATAATTATATATGCGTTTTCATAATATTATACGGTTATATTGTTATTGTATAGAATTTTAAATTAATATTTTCTTTAGTAAACCAGATCGATGAAAACATCTTGGACCTTTATAAATGATAGAAAATAGAAGATGTGAAAATTTTCCACTTTTTGCCTTTCTCGAAAAATTTAATTCTATTTTCGCTAGAAAGCACTCTCTGACTATCACGTAAGGTATTTTACATTGTTATTCTATCGGCAGCTTCTGTTTTACCAAATCCGCTTTACTTCAAATCTGAGGCAAACAAAAACCTCATTATAGAAGGGCGCAACGTAAACGAGTTGTCCTTTTCGATCCTCGTCTGGTTGAGCCTTTGGCTAACCATTCCGCGAATCCTTCCCACATATCCATAGTCCTTGACCACTCTCTCTCTCTCTCTCCCTCTCTCTCTCTTTCTCTTCGCTTGCCCTTTCGGTAAATTCGAAGGCAGGAAAAACGCGCCGGACGGAATTTCCTGGCGCGATTCGACGTCCCTTTTATCGGGGCGATGGAGTCAATCGGTCTCGTTCAACGGATCCCCCTTTTTTGCCTGAGGGAGCGGCACGGAAAGCGTGGCGGGGATGCGGACAGAAAAAGATGAAGAGGGAAGGGGGAGGGGGTTTGTATCAAAAGACGTGCGCAGGTCCGATGTCAGCGGATACCGAATTCACCCTTCGCGCCCTTCGAACTACCCTCGGCAGATCGTGCCTCCGGCCAATCCGAGATCACATTAAGTCCGTCTCGATGCGTCCAGTCAAAACTCCAATTTAAAAGTTCCTGCCAGACTCTCTTCTCTCGTTCTCTCCTCTTCCATCCGCTCACTACGATCGCTCCTTTCTCGCTCCCGGAGCTCTCTTCAGGCACCCAGAATTAGAAATACCAAAAATAGTTCTTCATCGACCGCCGACTAATTTCGCCATGCCGCGCGTGTACGTGCGTTCCACCCTTTCCTTTAAATGTATGCATTGTTCCTCTGTATTTGTGCACTGTGTGTGTATGTATGTGTGTGTTGTAATCGCGCGAACGAGCGAGTGAGCGAGCGAATGAGTAAGCTTCTGCACGGCTGGATCGAGGGGCAGATCGAAGAACTCTGCGATTGGCCGTTACGTCGCGGCCGCATTATTGGCGCATTCCGCTCCATGACAGGTTGCTCCGGGGCGAAAGAGCTTCGAGAGGATGAAAGCTTCCCGACAGGCGGCCCCCGCTGCCTGGAAGCTCGACGGAACTTTTTCGACCAATTAATGAGATCACCGCGCGGAACGGGAGAGATGTGGGATGGCATTTGGACCGCGCAGCATTTTCTCCTTCGAGCGAGATTATAGCAGATTTCGTGACTTAACCCGCGGGATTGCTGGTCGATATTTCTACTCAACAGAGAAATGGTCGAGCAGAGAGACGAACGCGACAATTGGCCGTGCGCTTAAACTGATAAAACTCGCGTACACTTTGTTCGCGAAAGTTATTTCTGCCACCGATGATCTCTCCGGCCAGATATCTCGCGGGGATGTAAAATTAAATCCTGTTTCAGGGAGAGACGCGCGGATCGATATTCGATTAGTCCTGGATCGGATAAGACTTTATAATTGGTTCGCGCACTCAACAGATGAAATTCACCTTCATTCCCCAAAAGACTTCGATTGCAATTACTAGTTAAATTTTTATGTGCAAAGCTATATTTTTAATTGTTTAATTTTATAAAAATTGTATATATTTTATCCCTTTCTTAATAAGAAATATACTTGTATAGAAAATAATATTAATATAAAAAGTAATTAGTTACTTAAATTTAAAGCTAGATTGCAAATAAATAAAATCATGAATTTCACAAATTAATATAACTTCTGTACTTTGCTATAATTATAGTAAAAATACAACATATCTATTTTATAAAAGATGAGTATGAAAGACAAATGAAAAACGCAGAAAAAATATATTATATTTCCAAAAAATTTAAGTTAGCTTGCAGTATATAAGGGCTTCCTTTGCAATTCGTATCGTTTACGGTAAAAAAGACAAGGAACATGTCAGCGAATGCATTAGCGTATTCCTGCAATCATCAGTTCTTGTATTAGTTTAACTGCTGTCGACAAGAACGTAAAGGATCATTTCCCGACTCCCGGGCAGGGTTAAGCAAGAAACGCCAGCATCTTGTACGCGAGAATAAGGAATAGCCGCTCTCGAAATAGACACGACGAGAGGAGCGCGGACGATAAATCAAAAAAGCGTTGTCCGCGCCGCGAGCAGCACTAATGCCCGGTTAATTCTGCAGTGGCAAGAACACGGCCTCGAGACATCGGTGCGGAATATAAAATATGTAAGAAGTTTCCCTAGCTTCGACGAAAGAAGTGAGGGGAAAGAAAATACGGAGTCGAGCCAAAGGACGTCGAAGAGTTTGGCGAAGCTCGGCCTCGAGGACGTCGTCAACAGAACGTGCCGTGGAAGAGTAAAAGGAGAGAGACGGAGATAAATAGAGAGATGCAGGAAGAGGGAGAGAAAAAGAAAGGGGAGGAAGGGAAAGGAGAACTAGAAGTCCGTTGTTTTCTCGGCAAACAAAAATCCCACATCGAAATGAGTTTAAAATCGTCGCGTAATCTCCACCGCGGTCGACCCTTGAAGCCCTCCCTCCGCGTCGACAAGCCGCCTTAAACTTTCCCGGAAGACAGACAGAAACGACACAACCGGATCCGGGGATGGTATATATATCGTGTCTCGCGGAAATGTCGTTAGGAATACTTTTCTATCGAGAGGGAAGAAATCCCATTAAATCGGCGAACGCAATAAGGAATGTCAAAACTTTTCGCGATGACGGCTGCCGAAGCTGCTACGACGCGTCGACGTTGCCACGATGATTATTTGTACCGTTTGGAATTTCGAAATTCACCAGCTCTTGTCAATACGAATTTATCGTAGCGATCATAACTAACTCTGGGAAATTTGCATAAAGCTGAGATCGGAAACTCGTTTCCCGAGTTGTTTAAAAGATACCGAAGAGAAATCCGTAGTATTTTGTTCACGTTTGTTGATTTGTTACGAACTTCGTTATCAGCGATGGAATAATCAGATAGCTTTGAACGATTCGACGTGGAATACAAGCGAGACTCTCGATCGCGAGACTGTTTGAAAAGCATACAATAAATTCCGCGAACGTTCGGCAATAATTATTTCTTATAAAAATAGACAAACCGACAGACACGTAGCGTTTCAGAATTTTAATCGTAGTACAAGGTAGAAGTATTCGCGCAGGCGATTTCCAGGAACTATAAAGTATAGGTATCGAGACTGTGCGGTAGCGATCAACCGCTGCCACGCCAGGGATCAACGATCTTGCGGAACAAGCGAGGCGTGGTGGATGGATAATGAAGACGAAGGTGCAAAGGTCCATCACAACCAGCGGGGTATTAGATTATCGGCTATATTAGACGTAGATCGAGAAAGGGATTGATCTTTCTGCTGCTATCCGCGGGGCTCTCGTGGTCTCCGGTAATCGGATTGTTCTTTGCCGACCAACGCGCTATCAGAGGAATCTTCGAAGCGTAACCGGATGGGATTGTGTGGAGGCGATCGTCAAACTTCATCTGACGCTCGATGCCTTCTGGTAGGCGATAATTGGATGTCTCTGATGAGACAATAAGACTGACGTGTGATCCGAATAAATACGAAATTGAATGTTTGAGAGCATCAATGTATTTTATAAAGCGTAAAAGTAATCTGTAATAGATACAAATTTGAAATAATAATTTCGATATAATAAAATATAATAAAATATGTAAAAAGAGAAAAAAATGGAAATTAACAAAAAATAATTTTATAAATTAAAATGACTTAATTTTATTTTGTTTTTATCGATATTAAATATAATAAATAATAAAATATGAAATTTGAAGAAATTTTCACTTATATGATTTCGCACTTTTATTTTGGCAGTACAAGATTAATGATGCTTCTCTAAAAAATTATATATAGTGAAATTGAATATATGAATTGTATAGTCTTTGACTTCCTATATCATTAGAGATATCAACTAAATCAGATAGAACAATACTATTCTTATCTATTTCGCGGATGCTCGCGACGTTGGCACGTGATCAACGTGTTTTTAGGAAAAACACAGATATTTTCTACTCCAATGTTTTGGCTCTGAACGAGGTCTTTCTGCGGAGAATAAAATACTGGCGTCGAAATGTCTACGCGTTGGGAAGTTTTATGTCTATATCAAAAATAGTTTTATGCTGTTCCATGCACACGCGTTCGATGGTCATACAAATCATGTGTATCTCAATCTTTTTTATATTATGAAAATCATTTTATTTCTTTATCAAATGATGATTTTATTAAAAAAAAAAGATGTTTATTAATTATGTGTAATTTAAAATAGATAAAATAAGGGAGAACATAAAATTGCGTCGAACATTGAACAATATCATGATCGCACCTAAAAAACAAATCAATAATAATCTTTTACCTTTCTTTTGTAAATTTAGAATGCATTATGTGAGTTGTTATGAGCAAACTTCGGCTTGATGTTACGGGAAATAATAATACCATTAGCTGCAACGGTTTCAAATTGGAAATTCAATTTGTATATACAAGAAGCGGGATGTAAAGCTTGACATTTATCGGAAAAAAAAATCTTGAATTGCGAACTTCTTTTGTATGTTCGCATTCATAAGTTAGAATCGACAAGCAATTACGATGCAATCTAGATACATAAATATTGCGCCGTGAAACGAAAAAAATTATAAATCACACGACCACGTTCTTCACGCGAGAGACAGATGTATTTGCGCAGATGTATACGAATGATTTGTCGCGCTCGCGCGCAAAAACAACTGACACTTCAGCTGTGTCTACTACCGCGACGCCGCATCCCTTACTTATCTCCGCAGCATCTGTCCGTTGTAATTTGTCATTTCCCAGCTGTGCTCTGGCGAACGAGCGAATTTAGTGTAAGGTATCGTTCGCATAGGTGCATGTTTGCACTCTCGCTATCTCGTGGACAATTTATAACGTAAACTCGCAGCAAAATTTCCATTTAACATTTAACTATATATTGAACGATTCGCGCCATGTTCTTTCTTGCAAATCAGAAAGAATTAACCATTAAAAGAAAACTAAAGACGAGCTATTTAGATTGCATCTATCGGCTTAAAAATTCAATTTTAATTAAAATTACTGGATCGAAGAGAAATTAAGACGCACATTTTTTTTTAGGCGCTTTGTGCAACATCGCGAGTAACACGTTTCCGTGATGGAAAGACGGTTGTTCTACCCTGTGTACACGCAAGTTATCATTATCCGCAAGAGATCTCTCTTCCCGACAGGAATATTCGCTGGGTCAACCTATTTATCCCGGAGCAGCGACCACGGTAACGATTCGGCGGAATGCTGTTAAACCATTACGTTCAACTTCCTCCTCCCCCTCCTGCAGTTGCATTAAACCTGTCCGTTGTAAATGAGGTATAGCCACCGCGCAAGGATATTTCCCGGATCAAGCGATTGACCTTGAAACAACACAACAAGGCTACGGCGCTGTTTGCGGAATCGAACGAGGCGCGTGGTCAGCGGAACCTTACGGAAGAGGAGGAAGAACCTGCGGCGCCGCGAAGCGGTAGGCAGGGCCGCGGCGAGACGTTGAAGAGGGTCGAAGTCGTGCCCGTATCTCCGAGGGAGATCGATCGTGGCCTCCAGGAATCTTAATGGAACCCGGGATTACCGGCCCTCGCGAACGTGAGGGGGAAGAAAGAGAGAGAGAGACAGGGGGAGGCCTCGCTTCTCTCCGGGCAAACAAACGTAATTGCACGCGAATCTGCCCTCACCCTCCGGCGCGCGCGCGGCTTATACGGTGATCGCCTCGCTTCGCCAGGCACCATTACAGTGACTATGATTTAATCGACGTGGCGGTATAAAATTATTATCGGCGCACAGGTAACACAGATGGCCAACGGTACCGCAAATGTGCGAGAGATACGCAATTGTTCGTTTTCGATCCACGAGAAAGGCGTGTCGCTTACGGAAAGACCTTTGAAATCCGATTATTATTTTACGATAATTTCATTTAATGGAATTAATCACAAACAATCCTTTTAAATATATATAATAACGATAAACAGCCTTATGACTGAAGCTCGCAATAATAAGCGCGGTATAAATAAAAATTAAAAGTTAAGCTTATTTACAAATTATTAATATCCTACAAAGAAAAGATTGCTATCGTTTAGAAGAACGGGTATGAGTTATGCGGTACTTTGTGCAATTTGTCTCGGCAGAGATACGTGTCGTATAGGAGTGCTTATCGGAAGTGCACAGTCCGTCATATCTGTCGTACGTTTAAGGAATACTGACGATGTCGTGTTGGTGGCACGATGCGTTATTCTGACCTCGCATTTATGACGCTTCCAAGTAATGCCAGCCGATGTCTGTCGCGAGAATTACGAGCGCAAATGCAGCGGGGAGATTAATCGTGCGATAGCGCTTTAACGATTCCCGTATAACAGAACTGCCAACCCCTATACTTCTTCCCTTTTGTCACGCCTCCGACATCGACGATCACAAATAAGTACTACAGCACTTAAAACGACGATTTTGCCCCTTAGGCGAACGCAATTCAGGATTTTGTATCTCTTACACATTCTTACGGTTACGATTTCAATTACTTCATACAATTAAAAGCATATAAAAGTATGTAAAAGAAAATTATATTGTTTTCTTAAATATTTAATCATCCAGATACATGAAAAAGTAATTCTCTTTATTATATATCAACATTTTAGGAGTCTATATCTATAGAGTTAATATTCACGAATATATGCAGGTTTTTATAATGAAAATAGTGATCGCAAGCTCGTAATGCAATGAGTGATTATTTACAAAATCGTTAGCTCGCATATAATTCATAGGATCTTGGGCGACATGAAATCGAGCGGGTTCAACGCGCGTGCAAACGTAACGCAACGTGTTTGCCTATTCGGGATTAAAGCAGGAAGCCGATGTGGCGCGGGAACGAGAGAGACGCAGCTGCATCCTAAGGGCCGTTAATGATATTCGCAGGTGACACATCTAATTCAGTGACTGTGCAGGCCGGAAGCTGGATGTGATGCCGGCGCGGCGCGTTGTCATCGCGCACAATGAGGATAAACGAGAACAAACGGTGAGCGAGGTGAGAGGGTATGATGTTTGCATTTTCATGTCGTTGCCAGCGGCAGGAAATACGCGAAATTACAGCGCGCGCTAGCTTGATAGTACGGTTCGCGCATTTACTTCCGCGGGCGAATGCTCGATGGGAGCAGTTTTTAAAGCAAATTAGTTAATTACGATGGTAATGCATGGAAAGTACTTCTCGTTCTTGTTTCGCAGCGCGGCGCAACCAACGCGGATAATTAATTAAATCCGTGACGTTTACATCAAAGAGAGACGATAAGTTACCGCGGATTCATTTATATTAGTCGGCAAATACAAAGATAAACAACAATTTGAATACTGATGCATATAGCGATCTGTAAATATATACGGAACCAAATTATATTATCGATGTATGCATAAATATCATAATCGTAATTAATTAATTGATAAATACTGTATGACAATCAGATTTCTGAAAGATAATATTAATCTAGCTTTAGTGAAAAAAAGCAATAATAGCATTCGAGTCTTTTACTAGGATTTACAAAGATTGCAAATAGGGAAATGTACTTCTCTATAGAGAAAGAAAGAAAGAGAGAGAGAGAGCACAAGGTCGCGATGAATACAGAATAAAGCTGGACTATTTCACGCGACCTACTTGTGATTCCCCGTAATCGTCAGCTGATATCTTATATCTTATTTCTCGTCTCTTTTATATGGGGACATTTCGTTTCAAGAAGAACGACCAAGATTGAGCCAGACAAGCGTTTTGCAGTTTATATCGATTGCGAGATTTTGGCAACTTTGTTGATCTGGTAACGGATTCTCCTTCTTGTCAGAGTACGACCGACTTTGTTTTTGGCGATGTTACGTAAACTTCGAAAACAACAAACTCCCAAATTTGACGTACCGCGAACGGAATCGTTGAAGTTGCTGAGCCAGTGTTGAGTTGCAGAATGGATAGATAGATGCGTATGAAACTAAAATTAAGCATCGATATCAGAAATATCCCTAGAGATACGAGAAGCGAAGTTTTCCTATAGCGAAGATTGCTCGAGATCGATTGTAAAAAGTCGCGATCGAGGAACAATCACGGATATTCCGTCGTCTTATTCCACGAGGAATATTTCTACGCTAAAATGCAAGCCAGCGTCGCGTCTTGAATTTTCAGAAGCGACGAAGGGCGAACGAATAGTGCCTCGCAAAAGCGTCCAACGTGACACGGGTAAAATATCCACGCTCAACGAGTTTCCAGGCTTTTTTCAATCCTTCTCTTTTGCCTGCCCGCCTGCCAAGAGAAGTGAAAAAGGATAAGAAGCATGAAAAGCATCACCGGCTCGTGGGCACGTTGAATGGCCTCGGCAACGTGCGTATGTTTCACGCGCGAGCTTATTTTAATTCGTCTTTTAGAGTAACGCGAGGATCAGACACGGTAACGCGAGCATTCGCGCATAACACATTCATCGTACCGTGCAAGAGTTCTCCGTTCTAACGCCATGAAACCCGTTTTCAATTATGGTAGATGTCGCGCGTCGCCCTCGCATGTGTATCAGTGTCGGTCTTTCGATTTGTCCCACATCTTTACGCGGAACCGATATATCGGAAATGAAAAATAAAATGGAAAATAATGCAGTTTAAATTTTTCATATCGTTATAAATAAATTTATAAGATTTCTCATTGTTAATTAAATGTTAATGTAAAAATAAATAATTACTCAAATATCATTTATTTTGCACGTGATATGTCAATAGCAGCAGAATAAAAATCACTTAATGTATAAGTCATTTTATATAAAATTCATTATATTATAAATATTTTAAAAAGGAGTATATATATATATATATATATATATAAACATAATTAATTAACTTTTTCGGACATTTATTCATAC
>NW_021848825.1:2201482-2202963 GCF_003651465.1 Formica exsecta | reverse complement strand
ATTAAATTTTATTCTAAAAATATTTTTAATATATGAAAAATTTTCGAATATAGTTAACTTTTATCATAACCAATGTAAGGCAAATTAAATTAAAGAATATTTTGAATTATGATTATAATTCGAAAAGCATACCTCGATTATTTGAGAAGTCTTGAATTGTATAAACGCGAAATCTATCTGTCGCTTTCTCTCATAGAAAGAAATGACTTTATAAATCGAGAATGAATATATAAGTTGGAGGGAAATAAGTATATTCCGCGCAAGAGATCTTCTCGATGTTACCCTTGCTTTCGCTTTTTCTCAATTGGACTATCGATAGTAGAGATAGAGAAATAGAAGTAAGAATCGGTACCCCTAAACGAGAACTCTACAAGAGAGAGAGAGAGATAAGGGAGAGACGACGATGTTGATGAGACCGTACATATTCTCGAAAAGCCTGTAATCTGTCGCCATAGCGACCGGGCAAACTCGCTCTACGTCTTTCCTCCTGAATTATTTACGGACATCGTCTGCGAAAAGACGGTGTCACAGCACGAGGGAAAAAAATTCAGTTGATCCGAATCAAGATCGAAGATAACAAAACTCGCTTCTAGCCGCTCTTTAATGGTACATAAGTCGTAAAATTATGAATGAAGAAACCAAGGAATTATGGAAGATGATTACTAACATTTATATCCGGTTCGCAATTTATCGAATGACTTATTCAATACGATTTTTAAATCTAGTCAAATTGACAAACATTTCATAAATGACACATTGTAATTAATCTCTGCATAATAAAGACACTGCAGTTGGATATTTGCATATTAATTATAATAAAATCGCGCGCGGTTCATTAACTATTCCATTATTTAATTTTTTTAATGCTGAGCAAAAAATTAATTATCCTAATATACTGAATATATAATATAATATAAAAAATTGATTAGTCGAAAAAATTTCGCGCCAGCGTTAATTATCTATCTCTATCATTTAAATAAAGTAATACAAAATTTAAATAAATCAAATCAATAAAAGATCGTCTAATCATCGGATTACATCACGTTATAGTACCTTATCAATATCTGCTTAGCGTTGCACATAGTTGAATTAATTTTTTCCGAGTAGTAGTACTTTCTATCACTGCAGTATAAGAAGCTGTAAACAGTCGAGTCAGCTTTAGGGAGATAAAAATCGTTCCAAAGAGAATTTACTGTTATGCTACTAATACTGTTGCCTCCGAGGCTGAAACGAGCGATCGTATTATCAAGTGACGTTCGCTCTACCGGAAGCAGCTCTGGCTGTATTATTGTAATTGATTCCGCTAGTAGTCGTACGAAGAAGGCTGTTAGAGCTGCTGGGCGACAGTAAGAGGAGGGAATAAGTCGATTATCGAGCTTTGGTCGATAAGGCACAGGAGCACGCCCGGCGCTCCGGCAGATTTATATATATATATATATATATATATATATATATATATTTCATTTGGCTATGTTCGACTT
>NW_021848825.1:2136118-2201301 GCF_003651465.1 Formica exsecta | reverse complement strand
TATATATATATACACGCGCGTCGGCCTCGATAAACCTTCGAGATTAAGAGTGTCGGCTTCGTTCTTCCTCTCGTCTTACTCCTCCCTTCTGCGCATCTCCATTTTGCCCATCTTCGTTATCCTTCTCCTTTTCACACTCTTTTTCTCGCTCTCTTCCTCTCTTGGTACTGATCCGTATTTAATGATATGATTCATTTTTAATATATGAGATATGTATTTGCCTCGTCTGGACTATAGTTCCTACAAGTTCCTAAACGTTGCATCGATCATGGATTGAGATCGCAGCATCGTTTCCCTCATGCGATAAGTATTGCCGGGAGATCGGCGTCATCGTTGCTGCGTGAGATCGTTTTTCTACCGTTTATGACGACGATAAGTGAAACATGCTCGAAGCGAAATAATAACGCGCTGCCGCGAGCGCGTAACTTTCGCAGGAGAATCTTGCACGCAGGTGACGGTGCGTCATTGTTACAATTATGAAAATGTACTTTTACGATAACGATCATTATCATAGATACTATTACATAAAAATGATGTAATATAACAATGAAATTCTGAAGAACATTCGTATTTAAATGTTAAGATTATATATGCTTTTTCGTCTTCTTGTGAAATAATATTTTAATACCGCCCGTAGATCTTTGAAAACGTGATTATTGGTTTACTAACATAATTGATAAATTTTTTACGTTATATATTAGAGACTTTATAATATATTTTTTTAATTAAAAGTATCTTTTTCCAACTATTTTGCATTTGACGAAACTTTTTATACAAGAAATTTTCTAATATAAAGTATTTTATGCTATATATTTAATAAAAATATAAACAAAGATTTAAAAAATTGTATGAGAAAATTTTGAAGTAATATATATTCTACAAATTATAATTTTCTACTTTTTTTATATATCGTCAAAAATAGAAATTAAAATTTTACGCAGTAGCATTTAGTATAAAATATTATATAAAACCGTTTATATAGAGGAAAAACATCATAAATCATTCGTGAACTTAATGAGATGTTTAATTCTGAATGGCATAAAAAATTCATCAAATATAGTATATAAATTAATGTAAACTTTCTGCTATATTATTTTACTTTTTTACTCGTCTGCTTTACATTTCTTGCCGCTCTGACTGAATAACTTTCCTCTACCATTCTTTCCCGTGGTCTTTCACGTCAGTAATACATTTGCGGCTAATGTAAATTTAAAAGTCAACCTTTCGCCTCGTCCTCGCGATAGAAATTCATCGCTCGGTTAGTCCTTCACTTTCATTAAGAATGATTAAACTCCTGCTGGCGTCTTTCGGTAAAAATAGAACACTCGTTCAACGTGCCAGAGAATTTTCTGAGGGAATAACGGCATAAAGACCGTTTGAAAAATATGCGGCGTAAACTTCCAACCGTCTTCCATCATTGTTCCCTTGAAACCTTGTGTTTCGCAGATTGGCTGAAAAAAAAATTTACCTCACGAATGAGTTACAACATTCTCTTTTATGATCGCTCTTGCCATAAAAGGATACACGCTTTTCATATGCAAAACTTTACAATCTCGCTATAGTATCAGATTTTTTAGTATCTTTACTATACTTCTCTTTTCTTACAACTTCGATTATTTTTATCTATAATTTTCATTTATCCCGGAGGAAAATGAAGAAAAAAGAATTTTCTTGTCATAACACAGCGGCCCGTATAACACATCGTAAGGATAGAAAAAAATACATTCATAATTATAGTTTTATGTTTTCTTAATTCAGTGTAATTATTAATTCTTATTTCACATAATGTTATCATACTTGCTGCTTATTAAGAGCTCCTCGTTATGCAAACGATCATCGCGCACTTTCCTTCTCCTTTTCACACTCTTTTTCTCGCTCTCTTCCTCTCTTGGTACTGATCCGTTCTCGGCGGGAGTTTTATTTCGAAGTTGCGTTCCGTCGTGATGAAACCGTATGTACGATATAGATACGCATCAACCGGCATTACGAAAACATTACGGGATGATCGACTTCGTATCCCGTTTCCTGTTATCTGCGCATCGAAAAGCTCGTAAGTCCAAAAAAATAAAAAGAAAAGAAAAAACGGCGCTCGGTCATCCGGTCGATACGCGGACTAGACAGTCCCCATGAACCGGAGAGCCCGGATGTCGAGAACCGGAGACAGGTTTGCAATCGTTCTTTCAGATAAAAATCAAGAAATAGTTGGTATAATCTAAAAATGTAATTTTTACAAGATAACATTTTACGAGTTCCGGAATATTATAATTTACATCAAATGTATTATGTAGTATGTTCATAGATCTGTGATACATTTAAGAAAATTTACTTATTGTCAGGCAAAATTATAAAAAGAGTATGAAAGGTATATATAGCAAAGATAATTTAATTTATAAGAAGAAGATGAAATTAAACGATGGATTAATTTCCGTAAAACTGAAAAACACGAAAATAGCGGCGGCGCAGTCAGCATGTATCGGTCTCAGTCGGCGCGTTTTGAAAAATAACACCGGTACGTTGCAATTTAATATCCACTTGAAAAACGACGCGTCCGAGGTCCCGCAGTAAACGAAAATGTTTTCAATATTTCGAACGGCGGTAAAAGCGATTGACAGAAATCAAGTACCCTTCAATATTCAGCGCCATATGATCGTGGAAAGTATTGCGCGGGGTATAAAGGCCTGCAATTAGAGAAATTGCAGGGTACGCACGTGTGTGAGTTCACTGCAATCCAAATAATGGTGCACCAACGCAATGCGTTTTTCAAGTATTCTGACACTCGTTTCAAATGGGCATTTAAAAAAAAAATGTATATTTCCGAAGTCATACAGCCGCTACTGAAAAAATACGAGCATTTTAAAGAATGCCGGCACGTGGAAAGTACTCTTTCCTTGATGAGATTCTTTTCATGAGACATAACGAGTGCCTTTTAAAAAGGTCGACCAAGGAAAGCTTCGTACATGACCGTGTGTACGCACCTACCGTGATAGTAACTGACGATGAAAGGCTTGAAAGGCACCGCGTGTTTTCTTGAATTAGGCCGTGAATGCTCTGCAGCTTACTTTGATTAGGAAGCGGTCGAAGAAAGAGCAGCTTGTTGCATCTGTCTACTATCCTTGGCCTCGTAGACGTTCTCTTGAACACGATATTGGGTCGTATGAACGATCCGATGAATGAGACAAACGAGATGTTAAACAAGGAATTTTCGCCGTTTCGATAAATATTTTAATAAATTTTATAGAAAATTTAATTCTCTCTACTAATATTGCACACATACCATTCATAGATTCCTGCATAATTTAATTTTAATTTTTAATATTTTATTAAATTTTATTCTAAAAATATTTTTAATATATGAAAAATTTTCGAATATAGTTAACTTTTATCATAACCAATGTAAGGCAAATTAAATTAAAGAATATTTTGAATTATGATTATAATTCGAAAAGCATACCTCGATTATTTGAGAAGTCTTGAATTGTATAAACGCGAAATCTATCTGTCGCTTTCTCTCATAGAAAATTTTTTTTTATAAATATAATGTAATAATATACATATCAGTTTTGCAATTTTGATTATTTTAATTTGAAATATATTACATGAAAGAGATAGAAATATATTTAACTTTTATTATTAAGTCCGTAATTTTTATAAAATAATTATAATTATGCTTCATGAATGTACAACTCTTTTTTATAATATCGTGTCACGCGAAGTATTTTTGCATGCCTTCTTGAGAATATGCTTTTATAGTAATATATGACGAACAAGGCGATGGTTGTATAAGGAAGCTCGCAGACGGAAATCGAGGAAGGCGGTTTAATCGGTCGATATCAGACAACGACTCCCTAATTTCTTCGGTCGTTGTGCGCTCGCGGTTAGGTCGTTGTTCTCGGTGTCTGGCTAATGAAGTTTCCTAGCTTTCACGCTATCAGCGCAGCGTCTCTCGGGGATGTTCAAGGTAATGTCTTGCGGATGGTATCTTTAAATAGAATCTCCTATATATATTTCTGCGAAGACATGGCGCCTGATGCAAAAAGCCGTTCCTAAAAGATACAGGAGAATTATATATTCGCTAACGAAAATATCGTGAAATTTTCATAAATTTTTTCCTTTCTGATATAAGCTATCATTTGTTTAAATCTGGTATTAAAACCGAAATAAAAAGCTAGATCTACATATATTGCGCACGCGTATATGTATCACAAAAATGAAATATTATTGGGAGACGAACAAAGTTATTTAACTTTTAAATCTAATTTATCATTCTAAGTGATATGCAATATTCTAATAATTCTGCATACATATGTACGTATAATGGTTCTCATAATTTTGTTATCAAAAGTGTGCTTAAAAATTTAAAATTATATCGTAAAATAAAAACATATATATAATCTTTTTAAAATAAATTGTTACAATCGATAGCGTCGATTGTTTAATCTCGTTAATCGGTCGCATCCGCTAAACTGAAAAAAAACGGCGACTGTTATGCCGCGGTGTTCATTCAATGATAATTCATCACATCGATAAAAATGACTCCGTTAAATTTTTCTCAGCATCACAGCTGAAGCAGGTGTTGCTACCGCGTATCGTTGCAGCAAATTTTAAAGCGCACAATGTTGCCTAAAAAAAAAAAACTCCCCCGCCAGCACGTGTCCGTCGGGAATGCACGTCGGCCGAGGTCGAGGTCGCTGAAGACGAGGATAGCCTTCTGCGTCGCGACGTTGCCTGGTGCCTGTCGGTAACGAACGACGTCGTAACGACGTCGTTATGGAGATATATATACAGACGTCTTGGCCCCAGGCTCGAGTTCACCTTCCCTCCCCCTGTGTCTCTCTCTCCCTCCTTTAACTCGGGAACGCGACTATACCGTAACGCCATGAGGGTATAACGGGGGTTGCGGCTTCATAAGTCGACTTCCTGCATACCTACCCTCCACCTATTCTCCTTCGTTCGGACTCATCCAGCACTTGTGGGCGCGGTCGTCTAAGTCTTTCTATATCATGAACCGACCCTAAAGAGTCGCTCCATTAATGCGATTTATGACTGTTTGAAGTCCGAAATAAAATATCTATCTATTCACTGTGTTGTAGCCTCCCGTATGTGCGCGATTAACTTCGTTCGTTATAAGAGCGGAGCAACGTCGTGGGCCACCTGAACTCTAATGGAAAGGGTGAGAAGTATATTTGGACTTCTTTCTGTTAACTGAATGCTTAATTCTGCGAACTAAATTATGTATATACGTAGACTCGTTTATGATTAATGACATCGTTTGCCAAAAATATATATCCTATGACTTTAAGAACCTTAAATATAAAGTTGAAAACTTAGTATATTTGTACGATTTTGAAAAGTCAAGATTCCGAGGAAATTGATTTAAACTCATCGCCATAAGAGCAGAAAATAATTTTGCTACTGATATAAATGAAAGTTACAGCACAGATAAATGTCAAAAGAGAAGAAAAATGTATATATATATATATACTACTCGCAAAGTGCACTTCTTCCGTAATACGGGTTTCCGCTGCTGATAACAGACTTACTCAAACTAGGGGAGATATAATGACCTTCAAACCATGAGTCATAGCTTTGCGCAGGTAACCATGGGGACTCTTTCTCGAAAGGGGAGCGCTTTACGAGTTGTGTGTGTACGTGAACTTTCTCGCTTCTATCGGACTATAGTATTCACACCCAACTTTATGTCCACTTTTCACGTAATGCACACGCGCTGTTTATATCGGCATTCGCTATATACGAGTAAACTGAAAGAAATATGAGAAACTGTAAGAAATCCCTTACTAAGCGAATACTGTACGATATTTTCAGGGTTCTATATCTAAAGGTCTTTAATGTATTTAATTTCCGTAACTCTCATTCAATTTTTGTTTATAAAAAGTATATAAAAGTATAAAAAGATTTATTAAACTCTGAATGTAAATTGCGTAATCGATATTATATTATTATGCTGAGTTATTTTTATGAATTTTGTTACAAATATTTCAAATAATTAAAAATTGTGTATTTGCTATAATTGACTAAAAAATTACGAAAAGAAATGTTCAATATACAAGAAAACTATATGGCATATTTTCTGTTCATTTCTTTTCTATTTTAAGATGCAAGCAGATCAAAGACACTGTGACTAAATAATGATAAAAAGATCTACGACAAGATATTTGCATAGTGACAGTCAAATATTGCACACATGGGGCTATATTCAATTTAAATTTCTAATTACATAACCTGGGGCTTAATACATTAAGCTAGATATAAATAATTTTCTAACATCAGCCCAGCTATTGTACGATCTTTACATAGAACAGACATCTCGGACATACATATACACTCGCCCTGCAAAGTGGCGAGCCCCCATCCATGAAATTGAAATTCGGCTTTCCGCGTAAGATCAGTGTCTCTCCTATCAGCGAGCCCACCAAATCGTGACTGAGTTAGGTTGAGATGGCCATGTCACGATCTCCGCGGAAAACCGAGCGCAACGCACCCTTTTCGCGTTGCAGTCCAAACCGCCAAATGCAATTTCGTTGACTGCGTCGTCGGTTCGCGGCGCGGCTTTTCAACGAGCCGTTCGACAATGCCTTTAATCAACAATAATTCTGTACACATCGCGGTGGGGTTTCCGGCACAGAGGGGTTCGTGAAACAGGGGACAATCCGAAAGAGCGAATCTCGCGCTGCGTTTTCTCTCCGTTCCCCGTGGACCTGCACCAGAGTCTCTCCGTCGGTGGAAAACCGTCCACTGGAAAATTAACACTGTCGGGGTTTTCGTCGGATACGTCACCCTTGATATATTTCGTGGCGTTCATTCGCCGCGCGAAATCGCATCGTAGTGGCTAGTATGCTGTTCGACGAAATAATTTTTCATTTTCTTGCGACGATACACTCCTGATTGATTCCGGTTGATTCTACCACCACAATGTGCACGCGTGAAACGATAAAACTTGTGAGTATCGTAAAACGGAAGTAATCATGCCGCACACACAAACTGCAGAGATCATTTCCATGAGAATAAGTCGTTGATTTCAGGAACATTCAAAGCGAAATATGCTTGAATTCGATGCAAAATAATTTAGCAGCCACTCTTTTTAAATTAACAAACTACGTGCGGGCAATGTAAAAAAGTCGAAGAAGCGAAACAAGAGAAGTTATTGCCATATCGCTACATAAAGTGCATGTTGAAAGTTGAATCACTGAGAGTCAGAGAACTTAAATAATACGTGACATTCGTTCCAAACAAATCATCTAGTATGTTAATTATTCAATACATCATCAAATATATATATATATATAATAAACTGCTATTTTATTCTCCTCACACATTCCTAATTGTTACATGTTACTAAAAACTTGTGTCCAGATTAATTATCCGCAGAATAGTTATTCTAAAAATATGATACATTTCTTTTGTCATTTCAAGAATCGATTGGAAATGAAATCTCACGTATTATTGCCGCAGGTCAATGTTCAATTCCCAGCTGTCGACCCACTCATTTCATTCCTGTTTACTCTTACTTCTCGCGTCTCCCCTTGGTGGACTCGCATTGTTTATTCAATCTCCGGAAGAGGCTGACGAGCGTCGAATGGTACGTGGCGAATTACGACAAAGAATGATAAACATAATGTCCCGCTGGCTAGTGCTTATTGAAGGACAGAAACAGTGATTTCGGCAAAAACGAAACAATATTCTCGACCGTTCTCTTCCGAAATATTCTTGTTTCTCTTCCCGTTATTGTATATCATTCGATTTGTCGCACTTACACCATTTAGCCATTTAGTTAACGACAAATACATATGATGAAAAGCATCTACTGATATTAAAAATATATTGGATACACACTCGTACCAATTTTTCATCTCACAGTAATTGTATTAATGACACGCATAAAATGCTATAACGGTAATCAAACGACGAAAAAGCTATATACTATTATATAATACCATATTTGTGATTCATGGTGTTATTAAACCAGCTCAAAATATACGATTGTTTTGAACCATTTTTAAATAAATATATAAATAAAACAATCATGTTAATTAATCGTTAATAATATTGAATAAGCCTATCTTAGAAATGTTTTGAATATCTCAATAGTTAAAAGTTTCTTAAAACTTTCCAGTTTGTCTTTTATTTTGTTCGATCACGACATAATGCTAACCGTAATATAAGGTGTTTATCGACCATTTGTCATAACATTTGTTTCAAGATAATAAATATTCTACGACAGATATGACTTATTTCGTCTATACAACGTTTTACTCGAGCGGACATAAATTTAGTACAAAAGTTTGTAGACGATGTAAAATAGCGTTGGTTTTCGCGTATAAGCGTCCAAAAGTGAGTCGTCCGGTCTCCCGGCAGTGCATTAATCAGAAAGAACGGCAACCACTTTGAGACACGATATGTTCTGCAAAGTCTCGAAACAACACGCAAACTCCCGCAAGGGCGAATCCGATGAACCAACTTTAAACTGGTTAGTTGTGCTAAATAATTTCGCGGGCTTTGGCATAAGATTGCCGAACGACAAGAGAACTTGCGTGTAAACTCGTTGCACCGAGCGTATAGTATAACACAACTATGATAAGACGAGAAAATCACGAAGCCACGTGACCGTTGCGAGATATAATTATACATTTCTTACAATTTAACTGTATCACGGCGTCGTGTGTTTATGAAGAATTGATGAATATATGATTATAATCTTCCTATACATATGTATATACTCTTTCAAAAATTTATTTTGCAGGATTTATATACGATGATAGAGTTGACAGAAATACTCAAAAAGGTCAAATTCATAAAAAAAGTTTAAATGATTTCTGTGGAAATATATTAGCGAGATAATGTTACAGATAAATTTTGTACTACCCATTTTTCATAAAACTTTATATATTTATTTTTTATATTTATTTCTTTAAAACTGTATTTTATATTAAAAGAAACGAAGTCACACGTAAATATCATTTCTTTTTTTGTTTGCTGGGTTCATTGTACCACCGAAATACAAAAATTCGACGGAAATAAGTTCGAAAATGTAGGGAGTATTAGCCACGGGGTCAATGAGAGAAACCGATGGTGAAGAGAGAGCTGTCTCTTGCGCAAAAGTCGCTCGGTGAACCAGAATTTCGAAGGCTTTGCGCGAAAACGAGATTTCGACGGTCGGACGATATTTCGAAATTAGTTCGTTCGGAAAGTCAACATAAGGTACCTCGTTCGCGACAGTTCGTTACGAAACCTAATTGAGAACAAATCCAATCATCACGTGGCTTCCGTTCTGATCGCAAAACATAGACATGTCTATAATGGTATTCTGTCTTGCATTAACATTTGTTGATATTTTCAATTATTAAAAATGTTGCGCGTGACAGTAAATTAATTTAGTTTTATATATTCAAAAAAAATCAATTTATTTCTCTTTTTGTAATATTTTTAATTAATTAAGATTTTGACTGTCGCTAATATATATCGTACTGTTACCAATGTTTTGAGATAAAATTTAAGAAGAAGAATATCAGTGTTCAACAAAATAATTTCCAATATAAAGATATTGGCCACACACAAATCTGCGTAAAAAAAAAAGATATAAGCTATATAATAATAATCTTTTAATTTTACATGCTATTTTCAGAAATACAGTTATCCATAAATTTCTTCTTTAATTTGATATTATTCGAATGTCAAATATCACCAATCAATATTTCGAAATATTATGCGAAAGTGTAGTCATATAGAGTACATAGGAGATATGCCACTTTCTCGGTCTCTCAAATATGTCTGTGACTGAAACTTTTCCTTAGACTTCTAATTGGTACTTTATGCTCTATCCAGGTATGTCTTTGTGGTCACAAACAAGCGCGAATGGCGCGATAGTCTAATATCATGTCTGATAAGTCAACGAAGATCGCACGAGTATGGAGACAAGAGCGAGGAGAAGGTGGCTGTGTATACATCGAGGAGTCAGGAGTAGAAGAGGGACCAGACCTCGTACACAGGGGAAATAACATGCTTCGTCAACAGCGGTGCTGTAACTAATGGATATTCCGACAACGCGCGGTGGAGAAACTGATGATCCACCCCCGCGAGCGAATAAGCAAGCTCGCCGCTGCCGCTCCCGAAGCGGTCTGACGCATGTTACGACATTGTGCTCGGTGGAACTCGCAAGCAACGACGTTGAGGATAAACGAGTGAAAAAGAGAGAGAAAGAGAGAGAGAGAGAGAGCGTGATTGCGGTTAATAGATAGAATGCATACATAGGTGTATTGAAATATGCGCAGAACAGCGCGACTAGTGGAATATTCCGTCGACTGAGAAAGGCACATTAATATCCACATGCGAATAAATACCGGGCGGTTGATATCGAGGCGTGAATTCAATTTGATTTTATTAGCCCGCACGCGAAAAAATCAGACGTGCGTGAAATACGTTAAAACTATCAATGCCGTGAACGCCCGATGCGATGAAAACGCGATTTGTCGGGCGCGCGGAGTTTGCGACCGGTATTCGACAGGGGAATTATAATAAAGCGTTTTTCATTGAAACTCGCTAATTTCACGATATGAGCGATTTTATATGCTACTCGTTATCCGCATCCCATTCGCACTCCCCGGGAATAAATGATGTGATAAAACTTTAATAATCAAAATTACATTCAAAAATTTCATCATAATTCTACTGACCAATATTCTATCAATATTACATTCGGCAATTAGCTATAATATATACATCAATACTAATTATCGTAATATTCTCAATTATTATATATTCGAATGAATGCCATTAGTTTCTGAAATTTTGCCGACTATCTTTCTACTAAACGCATACATTTTCCACTTCGAAATCTCTCACATTTGTAGATGAAGATCCGGGTAGGAGTCTTTTTCTAAACTTCGCCGGAAGTTTTATTTGTCCTATCCTACGAATGCAGAAATTTTCGACACGTCGGCGATCGTGTCTGCTCGCGCCGAGGATCCACGGAAGCGAGTGACGAAGTGGAACGAGCGAAGAACTTCTAAAGTGTTTGTTCGTGCTAACAATCGGTTTAAACCGACTGAGAAAAAGATCGGCCTCATCCACCATTACGTTCCGAATACATTCGCCTCTTCAATCTAACCTGTGTTGATAGCCAGCTTGTAAAAGGAGCCTACTATCGTTTAACTTTCCTCAAAGAAAAACACATATCCGGCAGGGCACGAACCCCTCGAATATTCACCGTGGAAATGTTATTCTTACTTGTAGAAAGACGCATAATTCGCGTAATTAGATGGATAATATCTACTTCATTATCATCCAATTAATGCCGTTCCTTTGAAATAAAAACAAAAAAACTTGTGACAAAGTTTTTTTATTAACCAAAGTAAAATATATAATCGTAATAGAGAACTACACATTGCTTATAAAAATTACAAACAATTAAATAAATACGGTGTAAATTTTTGTAAGGTTTGGAAATAATATATATCTACTATCATACTATCATAATTCATCATCCAACATATTTCTAGTTACGATGGAATAATTGAAGGTCTCATTGTTAAGCCGTTAAAATTCAATTTCTGAAAATCGCTTCAGGTCTCTCTTTACGCGAAGCAATTGCGATAGTAATATTTCTCGGTAAGAATACGGCGATAAGACGTGCGGATTTCATGGGAGCGATCGATCACCTGAATTACGAGAGTAAGGATGGTCGGTCTGCCCGGCGCCAGATCTCCTGCGATCGGCAGGTAGATAATGCTGGGTACACACGCGATTCCATCGATTCTACATTCGCACAATAGCAGAGGCCGGCGAGCGCGGTAGCGACGAAGGAAAAAGGGGACGAGCCATTCACGTTTGCTGATGATAATAAGCAGCCTCGAAAGAGCTGGAAAGTAAAAGTCTGCGGTTTCGCCACAATGGATGGCACTCCGAAATGAACGATTTTCAACGATTTTAAATCCCGAATAATAACTTTGCGGCACACAATCACTACTACGAATATTATTATCCTCTAATATATCCATCTTAAATTTATTAATGTTATCTTAAATTTATTTAGACAATAGTATCAATAGTTTTGAAAAATAAAATAAACATTTTTCGCTTGCAATTAGACTTATGATAAAAAACTTGATCAGAAAAATATGCATCGTATTAAAAAGGAAGTAAATGACAATATGAATTAACTAAAGTGATATAAATCAGATGTCGAAATTGTTGCTAAAATTCATATGTTGTATTTGTATATGTAATTTTTCATATATATTTTAATATAACAACGCAATATTGAACGTTCAGACTATATATATAAAAAGGGCTTAAAATATAAACATAAGAAACATTTGTATCTGTCCGAAGATCTATCTATCTTCAATGTCGTTCCTATGAAGGATCGCCTCGCCCTCGCTGGACAGAGAAATTTTACGAAAAGATATACGGGTTTCCTATCGGACAAAAATGAATGGAACGGGACGCAATTTATAACAATGTAAGCATACACGCGACGATCGATTCCGAAGTAGTAGCCTCCGATATCGTTTCGAAGGTATGAAGACATAAAACAAAAAGTATAAAATGGTTTCTCGCGAACGCGCGCGACACAACAGTATCGGTACATTTAGAAAAACAATAATTTATTGGATATAGTTTTGTGAAAAGCTATTTTTTACTACTATATAGTCTATATTCTGCAGTTCTTGATTTTCTTTTGCGAATGGTCGCTGTTAACTTCACATGCAATCAAAAGAGATATGTATATGAAAAATCATATTAAATAAAATTATTTGACAGTAATTTTACTGTTAAAAAAATTATTTATATATCATTACTCTTATTCCAATCATCCTAACAAGTAATAATCGTTACGGATAAATAGAACAAAGACAAATCTCCAATTTAGATGGAAAAGATAAACAAAACAAGCGACCGCAAGTAATAGTACAGCTCAATAAAAATGAAAATATATCTCTCTTTCATCGGTATTACGGAAAAAGACTTATTCCACTATTATTTTTGTCCTTTTAATCCTGCATGAAGAATTAGATCGCCGTGTAGTAAAACGATGCATCGTAACGATGCAATACGCTCGAACGGTTCTCGTTGCACGACCTACCGCAACGTGATGTAACTCCCGCCCTAACGGTCGTATCCCGTAACCTACAATCTATAGAAGCAGACCTGGTTAATGAGAGCCGCTATCGCGGCTCTCGTATGAACGCATTTCCCGTAAAACCTTTTCTCGTTCGATGCGTGCAAACGCAGTTCGGTTGACGCGGGCGCGCGAGCAGTAAATCTTGAAAAATGTCGCCGATTTGTCCGGCGGGTTAAGCGCGATCGTTCCCTGAAACGAGCCCGAGTCGTGACAACGACTTAACGGCCGCGCCGTGGCGGAAACGCGACGATCGATCGTTCCGCAGACTTATGACTTTCCATTTCTTACGCCCGATGCGATTGGAGAACCGAGCACGAATGTTTATCGGCCGGTGGTGACGTTGAAGAATTGAAAGAAAGGGTGCGATGAGTATGTGTGTGTGTGTGTGTGTATTTGTGGGAGGAGTGAACGCCCGGAGGGGTCGTCTCGTGGAACTCGATGGAAAGATTCCTTTCATCGTCGCTCTGGCTTTTTAATCCCGCATCTGTACCTTTCGAGATAACGCCGGGAAAAGATGCGAGCGCGAGACCCAGAATTATGCGTTATAAATCTTGACATGTAAATTATCGCGGGTGTTTCTCGAAGACACCGAAGCCGCTGATGTATCGATAAATGCGGAAAAGAATCGAGCATCTTAATTGTTTCGAATTGTTTCGCCATTAAAATATTTATTAAAGCAATTCTTTTGATTAGTGTACCAACAATTTTAATTGCCATATTCTAATTAGTTCATTATATTGTGTATATGTTGCTCCGAGAATAAATAACGTTCCGTGTATAATTATCTATTCTACGAGGACGTTACTTTACATCAAGAAATAAATATTTGTCACGGATGTAAATTTTTTTAAATAATTAAAATAATTTCACCAATTTATATATAAGATAAAGCAAGGTTATTTAATTTCCGTTATATTATTAATCTCGATCCCTCAGAAGATACGGAGAATCAAGTCTTCCTCAATCAGTTCTATTACAGATTTTATCCAAACACGAGATGCTTACGACAAGATATCCTTAGATACATCTTAAATTAGAGGCTACCGTACAATTCACATAGATCTATTAAATCTAATCCTCTAGGGCTCCTAAAGTTCTCTTGGCTTTCATCCTTGAAATGTAATAAATGGCGCGGAACTGGATAGGATTTAAACATCCTATTGAAAATTGCTTCTGACAAGAAAAATTTGCACGTGCTTCATTATTTTAAAGTACGATTTATAATAAGCAAAACATTTTTAGTTTTAGCAAAATACAATAAATACAAAATTTCGTCGATGAAAATTTGCACACAATTTTATATAATTAGTGCTTTTCGCACATATATTTATGCGGATTCTGATTATGATAATTCATCATCCTAAGCAAAGATCAGGCACGGCAGTGATTTCACGCACAATTTACAGCTAATAACTCAAATACACCCCGAATTACGTCGTACGCCGGAAGCTCTTTGCCTTCAAAGTTTAAGCTAAAGCGGAAGATACAGATTCAGTGGGGTCCGTTGAATCTGTAATCCTTAGCCCTCTGTTCCTAAGACGATAGCGATTTCGGATCTCTTGACCTGGAAATTCATCCTCGCCTCCCTCGCGCAAAGGGACTTCCGGATCCTTCCAGCGACGCCATCAGCGCAGCCTCCTGGATCACCGAGATACGGACTGAAGTAGGATCGGGGAACGAAAGCTAAGAGGAATTCGCGTGGCGCTACTTCGTCTTCTATCCCGATTCTAAGAAAAGCGGAATCGTCCAGGGACAAAAAGAAGAGAACAAGTCCGGAAAACGTACTTTCGGTCACTCCGATCATCCGAGAGTAGGAAACATTCGACACATCGTGCGAGTTTGCACGGAATTGTTTTCAAATGTTCTTGTGAGCACATGCGTGTTCACTCAGATTATCAGATCGGTGTAAATGTGAAGTCTCTTGAAACTATCGCATCAATCAATGAAGAAACATCGTAATCGATTATCCTTTATAAATTCGTCGAGAAAAATATAAGATTCTATATTAGTTAGAGATTTTTATATAAATCAATATTTTAATCATAAAAATAATTATTTCAATTATTGAATATACAGATAATCATTTGGCTAATAAAATTTTACAGAAAGAAAAAAATATATTAACAACCAAATATGTATATACATATATTGCTGTTTTAGAAAATTTAACATTGTCATCTATTTTTCATTTAAATTCGTCTCGTGCACGTGCGCGTAATTAGTTGCATTTTTTAATAATTTTTCCAGAATATTATCTTTTGATTTCTTTGTTTGAGAATAATGTCCAAATTAAAAATATGTATGGAAAATATTTTATGTCGCGAAGTAATATCGAGAGCTATAATGCAGATGGTATAGCTTTTCGGACTGGAGAGGGAGAATCCACAGCATATCTCGTGGCTATGTTTAACCCGATGTCAATTTCCAGACGTGGTACTGGATGTAGCTACTGCTCGAATGTAGCCAGATGTACGTAATGGCAGCATTTCTGCGGAAATGGTGCAGTGCATAGCTCGTGAACGGCGGCGCGTCTAGGCAAGCATTAGGACTCCTGTTGCTGGCCAAAGATGGTTACGCGAACGATGTATTGCGCGCCGAACAAGGAACCTTGTTGCGGTATAATTTTAATTAGAATGTCATTAGCAATGGCAGTTACAACGCGGTTAGCTCACATTAAAAATACATTTACCAGTATGTTCATTTGTGTAAAAATGTTAACTGTAATTACATTTTCAATATGCACAATAAACCGAAGAAATATACAAAGAAAATCCCAATAAGATTAAGAAAAATACAGTTTAAATTGAAAAAAGAAGAAAGCAAGAAAGAGAGAAAGAATAAAAATAAAACAGAAAAAAGGAAAAAGACAAAAAATTTTTTTACGATGCATTATCACAAGTGCAATATATTATACATACATACAATTTGCAGAGATACAAAACTGCGATTTCTAATACATTATCATGTTACATTAACATTAATGTGTTTCGAATTCGAGATGAACACGGGGAGAGAAAAAAATTTACCGCGCAGCAAGGTCCGCGATGCATGCAACGATAAGCCAACGCGAAATTCCGACGGATTCACGAAAATGGGAATCCAGGAAGGGCCGTGTCAATTATCCGCGCGCTTATAAAATATTTGCTCGTCCGCGGAATCTCGACGCGCGGACACGACCGACACCAATCAAGCCAGTTGGACGCCGACGTCCATCCGTCAGCAATGGATAATCCAGAGGCCGCAGGCCACCATCGTTCCCCACGTCGCCGCTGCCATGAAAAATGCATCGCGGAGCGAGTGCATACGACGCGGATGCGCACCGGCCGCGTTGGTCCACCGACCGTGTCGGAAATATGTGATCTGACGCGTGTGTACGCAAACAGCTGATTGAAATTACGTACGGGAGAATTCGGGCCGCTCGCGTTTCCCCTTCTCGTTTGTCAAAGAGAGCTGAAATTACAAGTTTTCGCGGCAAAATGGACAGGCAAGGAGAAACGACGAGAATCTCTAAGGAAATAATCCGGCGGAGAAAAGGAGGTGCATCGAGCGAGGGAAAAGTGCGGTTTCGCGTGCGCGCGAGGCTGCAAATGCCGCGCGTAACGACGATCTCCAATGTTCGCTCTTATTCCAACAAGGTGAGGTAAGCGTTGGGAATTTTGGGGAAATGAGTGCGCGAGATGATTTATTTCGATTGCTCACGAAGCGAAATTGTAGTGAATCGCCGAAACTCTTAAGACCTTCTGACGCTACGTGAGATATTTTCTAGCGATAGTAGAATATCAGCTTGATATTTTGCCTATTTGAATTTTATATATAGACCATTTCATAAATGACATAAAACAATGTTTTAAGTCAGTAAAAATACAATTTTAATGTACAAATTTTAATGTAAAATATCCGTCTTGTCGAATAATTATTTTGACGCAACATAAAATTTAAAATTTTTGCTTGTTAATAATCATAATAATTGTGAACAAAATCTTGCACATAAAACCAAATAAATTTATATATGTGTATTTATTATTATATAAAATAGCACACTAATACCACTATCATATCATAATGATAGTCTGTCATCAAGCCTTCACTTTCAATTACATACACCTCGTTACGCTCTTGTGATTACATAATTATTCATAGACATTTACGTATGTTGTATTATGCAAAGACGTAATTATATCAACGTAAGTTCTTAATCATAGATTATGATATCACTCTTTAACAAACATCAGGATACATGTTCAAAGCACCGCGCAAATATAATTTTCGGATACGGATATTTGTTAAACCTGTCAAATAATCAGTATATGAATTTTTATTATATATGATGCAAATAAATATCTTCTCTCTTTTTCTTGACATAAATCGATAGCCATTTTTCAATGTGCATTTTTCGTATGCACATTTATATGCTCGAAGATCGATTTACATTCTTTGTGCAAAAACTTGAAAATTTCTCCAGTCAGCAACGCTCGTTGCCGATCTTGATATCTCAACTTATCTCCACAAGTCGCCATCATCCATCAGCCTACCCTCTAGTGATATCACTATTGATACACCGGCTATCGCATTATCGTAAATATCGACGGGATTCACCCGCTCTTACTGCGGCTCGCGGCAAATTGTAACGTAGGACGGGAGTCCGCGATCGTCTGGAACTTACGAGTGTCGGGGATTACGATGCGGTTCCACGAGTATGTCGCCAGACTCCTAGTGGAGAACGAGGAAAAGGGGTGGAAGGAGAAAGATAAGTTGCACCCGAGGTTGCGAGAGGGGGAATATACACGGTGGATGGAGAGGACGGAGATTGCTCGAGTGTGCGGGCGCGAAAGGCCGCGCTCTGGTATTATTTACGGGCCAACTCGCAAAGTGAGAAAAATTCGCACCGGTTTCGCGGAGACAACGTTGGTTTATGCCACGGACCTGGACCGTTACGCACCGCGCAGTTTCGCGAGCCAGAGAGTGGACGATGTTTACGAGTTTTTCAACCAGATTACGTACTTCACTTGCTCTCCGCGATGGATAATCTCGACTGCGTGCAAACGCGAAAAGATCTCTTTTCTTATCGTCTTCAGTCAGATTTCACAAGTAAACAATATGTTTCAAATGTGATAATTTTTAATATATCTTATACCTCTATAATTGTTTACAAAGATATTTTTAATTGTATCAATTTGCCTATATATTTAACTCTGAATTACAAACATTTCTCTCTCTCTCTCCCTCAAAAATAAACTTTCAAATAATTTCGTATTCTACCATTAAAATGACGGATGAATGAAACGCAAAACGTAAAAGACTATAATATATTGACAAAAAAGGGAAATTGTTATATTCCATTTAAATTCTTGATTTTATACGTTTCCAAAATTTATAAAATATTTTGCAGGAATATTTTTATTTGCATGTTTTGTTTTGTGAAACTCAATCGAATAAACAGCGACGTTGTATATCTATACAATTATTAGTATAACCGATAACGCTAGCTGCGTGAATGTAACAGGTTTTACGCTTGCGAAAAAAATAGCAGAAACGAGAATAGGTCGACGCTACTTGGTGATACAGAATTGTTTAAACTCGTTACATCCGTTATTACTGTCATTAGCGCTGCTCGGCACACGGCATTCACGATATCGTTCATACGCGCGAACAAAGTCGTATAATTATGCAAGCTTAACGAGGATAACAGGAGAAAAAGGTGGAAGCCGTTTATGCGAGATGCAAACACTCGATGCTTTTGAAAGACCTCGTCGAATTTTTTCTCGGGTCGTACAAACGAACTCCGCGACATAAATATGACGTTGATTCGCTTCCGTTCCCAATAATGAATCCCGGTATTAACGTCAATTAAATGTCAATAAAAACAAGATGAGTTGGAACAAATGCTTGCTGCACGAGCGATCTCGGGCGACTTTCATAATACTTTCGCGTCGGTGATGTATATCGCTGTAGCATCCACAAGTTTTATACATATTTATACGATAAATACAAATACGAAGAGTCGCGAGTCGGCCGAATTATTGGAAATATCGCGCGCGATGAATATTTCCCTGGAAAAAATAAGCGACGACAGTCGCTCGGCCGATCCCGCTGGATTTCAGCCCCCGCGCGCGCTTTAATTAATCGTAGCCGGTGGAACAACCGAAGGGAACAAGAGAGCAGAGAGAGAGAGAGAAGAGAGGCAAATTCTCCAGTCAGCAACGCTCGTTGCCGATCTTGATATCTCAACTTATCTCCACAAGTCGCCATCATCCATCAGCCTACCCTCTAGTGATATCACTATTGATACACCGGCTATCGCATTATCGTAAATATCGACGGGATTCACCCGCTCTTACTGCGGCTCGCGGCAAATTGTAACGTAGGACGGGAGTCCGCGATCGTCTGGAACTTACGAGTGTCGGGGATTACGATGCGGTTCCACGAGTATGTCGCCAGACTCCTAGTGGAGAACGAGGAAAAGGGGTGGAAGGAGAAAGATAAGTTGCACCCGAGGTTGCGAGAGGGGGAATATACACGGTGGATGGAGAGGACGGAGATTGCTCGAGTGTGCGGGCGCGAAAGGCCGCGCTCTGGTATTATTTACGGGCCAACTCGCAAAGTGAGAAAAATTCGCACCGGTTTCGCGGAGACAACGTTGGTTTATGCCACGGACCTGGACCGTTACGCACCGCGCAGTTTCGCGAGCCAGAGAGTGGACGATGTTTACGAGTTTTTCAACCAGATTACGTACTTCACTTGCTCTCCGCGATGGATAATCTCGACTGCGTGCAAACGCGAAAAGATCTCTTTTCTTATCGTCTTCAGTCAGATTTCACAAGTAAACAATATGTTTCAAATGTGATAATTTTTAATATATCTTATACCTCTATAATTGTTTACAAAGATATTTTTAATTGTATCAATTTGCCTATATATTTAACTCTGAATTACAAACATTTCTCTCTCTCTCTCCCTCAAAAATAAACTTTCAAATAATTTCGTATTCTACCATTAAAATGACGGATGAATGAAACGCAAAACGTAAAAGACTATAATATATTGACAAAAAAGGGAAATTGTTATATTCCATTTAAATTCTTGATTTTATACGTTTCCAAAATTTATAAAATATTTTGCAGGAATATTTTTATTTGCATGTTTTGTTTTGTGAAACTCAATCGAATAAACAGCGACGTTGTATATCTATACAATTATTAGTATAACCGATAACGCTAGCTGCGTGAATGTAACAGGTTTTACGCTTGCGAAAAAAATAGCAGAAACGAGAATAGGTCGACGCTACTTGGTGATACAGAATTGTTTAAACTCGTTACATCCGTTATTACTGTCATTAGCGCTGCTCGGCACACGGCATTCACGATATCGTTCATACGCGCGAACAAAGTCGTATAATTATGCAAGCTTAACGAGGATAACAGGAGAAAAAGGTGGAAGCCGTTTATGCGAGATGCAAACACTCGATGCTTTTGAAAGACCTCGTCGAATTTTTTCTCGGGTCGTACAAACGAACTCCGCGACATAAATATGACGTTGATTCGCTTCCGTTCCCAATAATGAATCCCGGTATTAACGTCAATTAAATGTCAATAAAAACAAGATGAGTTGGAACAAATGCTTGCTGCACGAGCGATCTCGGGCGACTTTCATAATACTTTCGCGTCGGTGATGTATATTGCTGTAGCATCCACAAGTTTTATACATATTTATACGATAAATACAAATACGAAGAGTCGCGAGTCGGCCGAATTATTGGAAATATCGCGCGCGATGAATATTTCCCTGGAAAAAATAAGCGACGATAGTCGCTCGGCCGATCCCGCTGGATTTCAGCCCCCGCGCGCGCTTTAATTAATCGTAGCCGGTGGAACAACCGAAGGGAACGAGAGAGCAGAGAGAGAGAGAGAAGAGAGGCAAAAAAAAACTATACTTTCGCCCCGGTTATTTGGAGCGGCGAGCCGGATCGATGTATCCGGTAATTCAAGCTGGATCTCATTGCTCGTGCCAAAATTCTCGAGCGCACGAGCTCGAGAGCGTAGTAAAACGTGAGTCGGCGGCGGCGGTAGTACGATTAAAGCGTCGTTAGCATCGATTAGCTTCGTAAAGCTTCCACGCCGAGCGAGCCCCGTCGTGCTTTTTCACGGCGTAAACCAGACGAGTGTTTTTTCCGGCGCGCAGTCTCCTGGAAAGGGATCCCTTAGCGTTTCCCCGGCTCGCCGTGTCGCGCATACGTGCATACAACACTGTGACTGCAAGATAAACAAATCGAAAATCGATTCTCCGGGTCATTCGGTATTATTGCAGTGTACCGTGGCGTTTCGGTGATTTCATGTGAATTTTCAACATTCTCTCGTTCAGGATTTCGACCGATTTTGCAGTTCGTTTTTTTTCTTTATATATATATAAACAGCAAAAAGGTATAACACTGAAATTGATAGTACCATATAATTAGCTAAATAAATGCCACTCAAGAAATTAAAAATTATCCCACAAATAATATTGAATGTGGAAAGATTAAAACTTTCTGGGCTTTATCCAAAACTATTTTTGTCATTAAATGTACATGGCAAATAACATGCACAATAATTCGTTTGGTATGGCTATTATGTCATGTGCTACAATCTTTAAAGCAATTAAAACCCGCGCGCGAGATCGTGGTTTTCAGTTAAATGGACCGGAAAAAAAGAAAACGACGTAGCAAGTATTGTGTACGTTTATACGAATCCAGAAACTCGTGTTAATACTCGTTTGTTTTGAGATATCAGAGGAAAAAGAAATGTTCTGTATGTGTTCTCTTATCTATAATTCTTTTATAAATAATATCAAGCTTATCAAAAAATTAACAAATTTTCTATAACAGCATATAAATAGATTAAAAATCTTATATTTTATAGAACATATAACACACATTCCCAAAATAAATTCAAAGTAATAATAAATTCACAATTCAACAGTTCATATAGAATACATGGTTCAAAAAATATATCGATAAATTTAAATTATCCTTATATAATAAAACAAAAAATGAAAAAATTATAATATCTATATTAAAAGTATTGAATCTTATATAATGATAATATATAAAAAAAGAACACTTTTAATTTTCTTCTATTTATCGCGAGACTGTAAACACGCCGCGCCGTTCCTGCAATAATGCAACTATGTAGGGCGTTCAATGCCCGGTAGAGATGATTACGATCTAACGAGGTCAGTTCCACGTTTTTAATCTAAATAACCCGTGCGCCCTAAGAGCGCCGGAGGGTGATCGGCATGAACGGAGCATCATCGCAAGGCACCCGCGGTTTATTTTCCGACGCTATGGGCGGCATCAAAGGGCCACGCAACTAACTCTCGCACGAACGTGTGCATTCATCCGCGCGCAGCATGCAGGCGTGCATCCGTGGCGGTTTAACGAGGCACAAAGTTTCTCGCCATTACGCCGAGATAAGGAGTTTTTGCTCGCCTCTTTTGCCGGGGTGACAGGGTTAACGGGAGTCGGGGAAACAAATTGCAGGACCGCCAAAAAGTAACAACAAACGCCCGCGCGAACTTTGGCTTTGCGTACTGAGAGTAGAAATTACGCTCGTCGCGCTTCTCCTTTTAGACCGTCGCTTTTGTGTGCGGGACCAGGTTTCTCTACCGGAGAATCTCGTAAGATCGATCGATACCCTAGCTATCGGCGGCGATGCCGCCGTTGCTCTTGCGATGTTTTTTGCGAAAAAAATTCTGTAGGTGCAATGATTTATATATATATAAACAGCAAAAAGGTATAACACTGAAATTGATAGTACCATATAATTAGCTAAATAAATGCCACTCAAGAAATTAAAAATTATCCCACAAATAATATTGAATGTGGAAAGATTAAAACTTTCTGGGCTTTATCCAAAACTATTTTTGTCATTAAATGTACATGGCAAATAACATGCACAATAATTCGTTTGGTATGGCTATTATGTCATGTGCTACAATCTTTAAAGCAATTAAAACCCGCGCGCGAGATCGTGGTTTTCAGTTAAATGGACCGGAAAAAAAGAAAACGACGTAGCAAGTATTGTGTACGTTTATACGAATCCAGAAACTCGTGTTAATACTCGTTTGTTTTGAGATATCAGAGGAAAAAGAAATGTTCTGTATGTGTTCTCTTATCTATAATTCTTTTATAAATAATATCAAGCTTATCAAAAAATTAACAAATTTTCTATAACAACATATAAATAGATTAAAAATCTTATATTTTATAGAACATATAACACACATTCCCAAAATAAATTCAAAGTAATAATAAATTCACAATTCAACAGTTCATATAGAATACATGGTTCAAAAAATATATCGATAAATTTAAATTATCCTTATATAATAAAACAAAAAATGAAAAAATTATAATATCTATATTAAAAGTATTGAAACTTATATAATGATAATATATAAAAAAAGAACACTTTTAATTTTCTTCTATTTATCGCGAGACTGTAAACACGCCGCGCCGTTCCTGCAATAATGCAACTATGTAGGGCGTTCAATGCCCGGTAGAGATGATTACGATCTAACGAGGTCAGTTCCACGTTTTTAATCTAAATAACCCGTGCGCCCTAAGAGCGCCGGAGGGTGATCGGCATGAACGGAGCATCATCGCAAGGCACCCGCGGTTTATTTTCCGACGCTATGGGCGGCATCAAAGGGCCACGCAACTAACTCTCGCACGAACGTGTGCATTCATCCGCGCGCAGCATGCAGGCGTGCATCCGTGGCGGTTTAACGAGGCACAAAGTTTCTCGCCATTACGCCGAGATAAGGAGTTTTTGCTCGCCTCTTTTGCCGGGGTGACAGGGTTAACGGGAGTCGGGGAAACAAATTGCAGGACCGCCAAAAAGTAACAACAAACGCCCGCGCGAACTTTGGCTTTGCGTACTGAGAGTAGAAATTACGCTCGTCGCGCTTCTCCTTTTAGACCGTCGCTTTTGTGTGCGGGACCAGGTTTCTCTACCGGAGAATCTCGTAAGATCGATCGATACCCTAGCTATCGGCGGCGATGCCGCCGTTGCTCTTGCGATGTTTTTTGCGAAAAAATTCTGTAGGTGCAATGATTTATGACCCCGCCACGTCACGAAGGTACGGAAAGATCCCGGTATCAAAAAGGGCGAACGATGTTTACTTTTTTTTATTTTTATTTTTATAACCATTACGGGATGTTTCCACATTTTTACACGCTACACATCGACGGTGTCTGTATACTTCGAAAAAATGAACATTTTTGAAATCATCGATATATATATATGAAATACAATGTAAAAACCAAGAAAAAACGCAACAAAAAGAATATATGCTACAAAATAAATTATAGCACATGTAGAATAGACAGTAATTACAGACACTCGGAACCGGCGTGCCCCTCAATCTCCAAATCAAAGATCATTATAGCATGTTTGTTAATTACGAAGCAGAAATCCTACGAATTTCTCGTCTTTCGTGCTCTCTCTGAGAGCCGGAACAATTAAAGCGTAGCTGTTATTAAGCAGTCATTCAATTAAAGTGTTACGTGTCATTTTCGCTCATCGTGTGCAAGATAATAATATACGTCAACATTGAGTACTCTTGTTTTCGCAAGAATAATCGCGAAGATGATTGCGGAAATAGTGGCATTTCGCAGCAGAAAAAATAAAAATAATTTCATTGCATCAGTCTCTATTTCAAACAAATATTTACGCACACATTTATTCCTAATCTTGAATCTCAGAATAGTAGCGCTCGTATTAAAGTCCGCCACATAATAATCCGTAAAGAGTGCCTAGCTGGAAAGCGATTTCGCAAGCAACGTTATATTGCACGGCATCGACGCAAAATATACGAGGAAATGAGGAGCGTGTTTTCGCGTTAATGTAAAGAGGGACCGCTCCGAGGAACAACGAAGCTGCGAAGCGTATCGCGGTTGCAGCGGGATGAATTTCTGTCTCTTTGAGAAAAGCTGCCGACCTCTCGAGAGAACACGAGCGAGCGCATATACGGGGGTCATGCAATTTCGCTCGCCTGTTTACGATCACGCACATGATACGCACGCGACGGGAATACCGGTGACCTGCGCCGCGGACCGACCACCATCGCGGGACAAGCTTTCCCCATGGATGTGAAAAGGGGGCGGCGGCGGCTCGCGTGCTTAATTTCGGTGCGGAATCGCGTCCGAGATTGCGCGCCGGCTGGCCAAACACGTTCCATTAAGTCGAGACGCAATTAGAAATAAAGGTGGCTGCCGGGATATCCGCTAGAACGTTCCACGTTCCGGCCGTTGTCTCGGTGACACTACTCCCCCTTTCTCTTCCTCTCTTTGTCGTCACCACTACAGAAGCCGCAAACGAGTAACCACCCTACCTGAAATGCTCCAACCCGACGAACGACGTTGTGGGAAATAGCGCGGGGAAATATTCAGCTCTCAGTGCAAATCGTCCACTCTTACCTGTAACACATAAGAGGGAATTCCATTAAGTCTCGCGCTACGTTCGTGTTTTACAAGCGGAAATTGAGAAGGACGGGAATCCGGATACAATGGGAATTCTTTCGCGTTTCTTGATCGTCGGAAATATGAGGCGGTAATAACGGGACGAGATAACGAGAATATATAGATTGGTGGTTGCTTCAATACCTTCGGCAACGAATGCCGGATTACTTGAGGGCGCAAAGAAATAATGAGATTTATTTGATATCGAAAGATACGGACTGCGATGGTTTATAACAATCAATACGCAATGAAAAAAATTAGCTAGTATAAAAATATTCTTAGAATATTCTTTATATATACCATCAGATAAAAATAGATCTCTTATATTATTTTATATACTTATTTATAGATTTATCTATATATTTATTTAATATCCAAGATTGATGCATTCTCGAACGAAAAAATAAAAATCAATAATTTATAGAAACATAGTATCATAACTTAATTTTAAAACTTAACTACTATTTTTATCTGACATGTTTTCATTGTTTCATAAGCCCCCACACATTTGTAATTTCGCAGATTAAATTCGTGTAGATCGCGTAGATCGATCAATCTTTATGATGATTATAAATAAACTATCGCTTATTCTTTAAAGAGAAATGCAAAATTAGCAATGCCTTGATGTAAAGCGTATTAATTAACATCGATCAAATAAAAAGAGACGATGATCACACAATTGTTACACTAGATTGTTACATCGTTCGTCAATTGATTGGTCGATCGAGCAAAATGCAGATTCTCGTCTGATAAATCAAAAAGAACGTGAAGTAATTATTATTTTTGCTCGATAATCCGTGACAATATGCTAGTAAAAAATTAAAGAAAGAAAGAACGGAGAATCTCATATCTGATGATAAGTATTCCATAATATTTGATAGGGATGTTGCATTTGCTTTCTGGTCTCACGTACAGGCTTATCGTTCAAAAAAGGAAGGGAATTTTATACATTCGCGTCAACTTTTATTTCTGTCGCATTATATTTGCGTCTATGTCCTTTTGCGTTATTTATATAATTCTACAATAAATTTTCTGTTCCGATGTAAAAACAGTTTTAATTAAAAAAAAGAAAAAAAAAACGCTACAGTATTTTTCATCTCGTATATTAACGATGGAAGTCTCGGAAACGCAGTTAGTGTAACTTTAGCATCGGATATTGTATTTGCAGCCAAGCATTTTTGCCGCTTTTCTCAAAAGGATGTTACTGACAACACAATTATATTTTTCACGTTCTTTTAAATAACATTAAATGAAGAGAATATTTAATTATAGGTTGCTGAGCTCCCTTCGCCCTCATGATATTGCTAGGGTTAAGCGTAACTTCATTTCTAACTATATTATAGAACGTAGGGAAAAACGGGGTCAAAGCGCGCAGCTCATGGTAAATAAAGGCCGGAAAACTTTTCCGATAAAGCGAGGGTTAAAAGCCCGCGCTGAACTTTTATCCTCATGCATTTTCTGGATGATGCGCCATGTCGCTCCCGGGAGGCAAATATTTTTGCATCGAGCATTTCCGTAATCAATGCGTGAAGCCGGCGCTATGCATCTGTTTTAATTGGTATCGATTCATCGTTCTATGTGTCCCTTGACGTATCGATGCGAGATGCAATTGGGTTACATCTTGACGATATTTTGCAATTTTATATAGTGATATTTTAAATATTTAAATAGAATTTAATCTCACATTTTTTTATAATATTTATAACTCCTTACAAAGAAGCGTGATAGACATGTAATATTTTTGAAATCGTTATAAAATCATTGCGATGTAAAAACTCGTAAAAAATAACAATATTACAAACAAACATAGAGATGTATGTATATGTGTACATATTATGCAATAAATCTATGCGGAATAATATCAATAAATTCGTTATTTTATAACAAGAGAATGCGTATTTCATCAAGATTACTTTTTTATAGAACGCTAAGTATATAAAGTTATATAATTACCGTCAAATATAAGTCATCTCGAATTGCTTTTCAAACATAAGTGACTATGGTGTTTCGACCTTACATCAGAAAACAAGACTCATTTCACGAGACTAAGCCCATCATGGAAGGTTATAAGGTTTATCTCTCTCCACTGAGTAGATACAGCCAGACGAATATATTGGTAGGAGATAGAGATATCTGTGCCTCTCGAGGTATTCATATGCATATTCGCATGAGTATGCGTGTGAGCATCACGAGAGAGACCTATAATCGTCCTCTGAGCATTCTCCGGTTCATTCATGCGCCTCGAGTTATAGTAGGCGAGACTACGTCAATAAGCGAGACGCATCTAATATCATGCAAGAGTTATCAAAAGAAAGTATTTCATTAATATCTTTGTATCTAAGAAGCGGAAGAAAGTAAGTTCATAAAAGTTAATTAATTAGAAAATTATTCCAATTTTATATAATTAATTTTTTATTTTTAGAATAATAAGGGATCTCTATTACTTACAGAAAAATACATGTGTGGTTAAATTTATATTATTTAATTTACCCATATTATATATAAAATTAATACTTATTTATTATAAAAATTATTCATGATTTTATAAATCTTTGCAAATTGTTTTTTTTTTTTTTTTTTAAAGATAGATCTTCCATTACTCGTCAGATACAAATTTATCACGTATATATTAAATTTCATGAGTTATCAATATATCATTGCAATTCGCTTCTTTATTTTTTGCGGATTGTAGTTACTCGAAAGCGTCACCGCAAACTGTATTCATTTTGCTGCGATTAGGTCGCATCGGGTAGCGATGTGAATGCCCCTCTCCCATTCTCCTCCCCGTAGAATTGACGCCCTACACTCCGCTCTTATACGAAGGGCGGACAAAATATGACGTTACCATACGCCCGACGTTGCGCGGCGGGCGCACGCAGCACGAGATAGCAGAATTGGCAGGAAATTGCGAATTGCCGGCGAGAGCAGGCAGCCGCCGCGTTTGGGAAGCACGAAATAATCCGACCTGCAAATTGAAACCGGTCGCCGGCTGTTTGAGCGGCACCGACCACCGATAACCACTCGCGCGCCAGCTGACGAAACCGGCGAAAATTCACCTGGAAAAATAGCTCGATGGTGCGAATAGAGGAGATGAGGATGGACGAGAAAAACCCGCTTTTCCGACACGGTATACCCGGTCGAGAATACAAACCGCTTTTTTTCCGGTGCAACACAGAAACGCGCTTGCGTCAATGCAAAAAGCTTGTCCGCGCATACTCTCTTCGCCCGAAATCGCGCGAATCAAAGCTCGATTTGAAATCTCATTTGACGACAATACTCTGATGACTTTTCGTGGTTACGATAACGAGAGCAGTGGCAAAAAGCTGCAAATGAATACTATCTACATCGAAGTTTTTTTTTTTTACTTCTGTTGCTTTTATAAACCAACAATCATTTCAATGTAACGATATACATCGGTAAATAATCAAACTATCATTTTCAGTTACTAATAATATAAAATATAGTGTTCAAAATTACCATAAATATCACAAAATAATATATTAATATGTAATTATATAATATATAATAGTAGAGATAATTACACACACAATAAGAAAGATACTATATATGTATATCATATGTCATATTGGACTCTGAGTTGAATATTTCTAGAAATTTCCGACCATAAGCGCAATTTGCCTCTATGGTCATAGGATACATTCGCCCGGGGGGGTTAGTGCCGAATCAGGGCGAAGCGAGGTCCCCGTAGTCTCGTACATGCGCGTCGGTCGCGCGTGTGCGATTATTTATCTTTAATTAGGAGCTTCGACCTATTGCTCGGCACACTAGGCCCAGAGGCACCGCCGACGAGTTGCTTTGCGAATGTACACGTAACTTTGCCATGCGCATCTGCAGTCAAGATAAATTTCAGTAACGAGGATATCAATTCTGTACATTGTGCATAACCAGTTTAATTCTCGAATATAAACGTAGCGAAATTATGTTAGATATCGTCGTGAGGAAGAGTTCTTTCTGTGTGTGTTGCTTATTGTTAGTCCTTTTTTATAAATGCCATATAGATGGAAGAATATCAGTTTATAATAATAAGCTCTATTAATTAAGTAAATTTAATAAATTTCCGTGCTGTTATCTTTGATATTTCTGATATATTTCAATATACACACACACACAAATATTTTTCAAACAGATATATAAGTACTTCTCTTGTTCAAAGTATGCGCGCGTTAATTAAAACAGAAGCGTCGTATGTCAGGTGCTTGCAGCGAGAGATTAAATTACCGAACCGTATCCAAAAGCGTGCCAGCTCTCAAACAGCATTAAAGGAAACTTCCCAGTCCGGCGATTCCATTCGCAGCGAGATCGATATCGAGAAAAGTCGTCGTAGAACCGTTTTATGGCTCGCTCGCCCGCTGGCTGGCATTGAGCGAGTACACCAAAGATCCGCGAGCGGTAAGGACTTTTCGATGCCCGCAACAGTGTCCGTATACGCGACACATACATGTATAAAAGCAACGGGAGAGTGCATGTAGTTGCAAAGCTGCAATGCGGTACACAATGCACGGTGATACCTGTCGCTTTAAACTGCCGGAAAAACATTTGAATTCGACGATTGACGCGCGAGAACGAATTTCGTTCTGTCGGAAATCCCATGATCTCTTTACAAGTCCATTAAACACATGTATAATATAATCGATAAAGTAATAGATTCTTGTGTATAACTTTGTTATATATTTTATATATGTATGTGTATGAAATATGTAATATTAAATTATATATTATATATATAATATAAAATTATATTATATTATTGCATTCTTTTTAAATCAAATTTTTTTAAATAGAAAATGAAATTTTTTGTCGCAAGTTTAAATCTGATAGTATTGCTTAAAAAATAAAAAGTTTCGCCACGCTTTCTCGTTGTGCAGCATGTAAAGATTAATTTTCTGTTTAGCGACGTGAAATCGATATATCGAGCGGACGCACCGGTACAGGGGTTCTCGTATTCTCGCGGATATTGAACTAAAAAACAATTAGCAGAAAAACATAAATCAGTATTGTTTGTTGTCGTAAGTCGGCGTTGCTCTACGCCGTGAAGAAACCGCGAGTACGTCAGTAGGCGAGTGCCGACATAAATCTTGGCGTGCTCCCTTCTGAGAAATAAACCTTCCGCTCTTTTCTTCTCGCGTCGCGACAGCGTGGCCGGCGAGGCGACCCTGTTTCCGTGGCGGGTGGTAGATGAAAGTTTTCCTTTGTGCCCGTGGCATGTCACGTTGGTCATTTCGGGGCACACGAGGCGATACGGATGTTCTGAGACGACGGCGGGCGGTATACGAAGGGTGGGTGAGCGATGAGGGGGGTGGCTCAGAGTATTGCTCCCTCCCGCACATATTCTGAATCCCGAAGAGGCCTCGTCGCGAACATGCTTGCCGGAAGCTGAGGAAAATGAGAGACCGCTGTACTGATTCTCTCTCTCTCTCTCTCTCTCTCTCTCGCTGTGTGGCTTTCTCACGCGAACGAGAGGAAAGTTCGGGCCGAGAAGAACGTGCACGTCGTGGACAAACGTGGAAAAAAATTTATGAGCCTGATTCACCACATGGGCGATAACTCTGGCTGTCGCAAATAGGTAGGTTTCAATGGAGCAGGATTTCCGCCGGTGGATGTCGCCGCCGCGATTGCGAATTCCACGCAGGGTATGATTCTTGCATTGTATTTCCTTCCTCGTCCTCTGACGCAAAACTGGCTCGCTATATAAAGCGATGTTTTTTTTTTCCTTCTACTAACCTCGAAGCAGAAACGGCGAAGAAGTAATAAAGAACCTGTCGGGAATTTGGTGGCCATTCTTCTTCATTGGCGTACTCTATTTCCCGCGGTTCACCGCAATCTCTAAAATGAGAGAGCGCTGTACTGTTTCTCTCTCTCTCTCTCTCTCTCTCTCTCTCTCTCTCTCTCTCTCTCTCTCTCTCTCTATCATGTGAGATGAGGCTTTCTCACGCGAACGAGAGGAAAGTTCGGGCCGAGAAGAACGTGCACGTCGTGGACAAACGTGGAAAAAAATTTATGAGCCTGATTCACCACATGGGCGATAACTCTGGCTGTCGCAAATAGGTAGGTTTCAATGGAGCAGGATTTCCGCCGGTGGATGTCGCCGCCGCGATTGCGAATTCCACGCAGGGTATGATTCTTGCATTGTATTTCCTTCCTCGTCCTCTGACGCAAAACTGGCTCGCTATATAAAGCGATGTTTTTTTAATTATAAACAAATATTAATCAAAAAGATAGATAATAGATAGAACATAATTAGCATGTTCGACACGTGAAAATAATTTGGAGTCTTCAAATATTCATATATAAACCGATTTTATTTATAATGTATCAACTAATTAGTTGTACCAACTAATTATCCTTTTTATATATAGGTATAACAATCATATTAAATTATACTATATTCTTTAAATTTTTACAATATCTTTAAAAAAAAAAGAAGAGAAAAAGAGAGATTTTATAATATATATATGAAAAAAATAGTCCAAATTAAAATAAACAGGTTGATTGACTTTTTTCTAGTTTATATCATTATTTGAAATATAGTTTTATTTAATAATTTTTAGAAACTCTAAATGACGAAAAAGAACGATAAAGTCGGAAAAAGGTCAATCGATTTATGCTGTGTTTAGCTAACCGGACTGGATTCTTTTATAAGTCTGTGTATACCCTATCCCGGATTTTACGTTTCTCGTCCAGCGAGGCAAAAAAAAAAAGAACGATGACTAAAAAGAAAAAAACTAGACAGAGATACTGAAGGGTGAAAGCTGGAGAGATAAGCCAACAGACAGTAAGGTGCGCTGCAAAGAATCTCTTCTTCTCTGATTAAACAAAACAACTGCTGGACACAGCTGGCATGTACGGCTTGCAATGCGCAATACAGCGAAAGAAATTATACGTAAAAACGGTAAAAATACGTAAAATACGGTAAAATCTTCCATAAGTAAGTTACGCGATACATTTGGGTGTAATTAATAAGAATGTAATCAATTAATATTACACGAGATAGCGATATTATCAAGTAGATGTTGCAGACAATAATGACAAATATTCTCATTTTGTGCAATAATTGAACTACACAGATAAAAAGCAATTAATCAATGCTTGAAAAATGACGGTTTACGTCAAACCAAAAATGTTTATTAACCGTGTTGTTGCAAACGCGTCGGTATTTGCGTCAACAATACCATAACAATAGATCACTATTTTCGTTCGATTCTACGCAATCCGAAGATATGGAGAAAACATGAAGGTGCAACCGTCTATGAATACAACCGAATCTTTCTCTACCAATTACAGAACATTGCTATTAATTTAGAATATATAATAATTATCATGATACATGCGTTTTTCCATTTCAAATGCGAGTGATTTTTCAACTCGTAATATTCGTATCATTTAATTTAATGAATAAGGCAACAAAGTATTTATTGCGTGTGTAATAAAATTTAAAAAAGAGAGAAAAAAAGAAATGCTAAAAGTTAGCTAAATAATTATGATAATTTAATTATCATAGTAAATTTTTTTCGAAATATTACAACTCATGTGTAAGGGTTCATATATATAATGCAAGTTTTTCAATGACGTTAGAGTTGTCGTAATATCACATTTGCGTTGTCACACACAATAGGCAAAATAATAGTTTTGTAATTTCTTTTCTTTTTTCAAGAGAAAAAAATTTAACGGTATTGTTGGAATACATTAATCCATTTTGCAGTTATGTAACATTGTCGCCGTTGTTATTTCACAATGTTTCTCCGAGGCTCGTTGAGCGACGTTGTCGAACACGCAGGAAACATTTCCGCATTTTATTGAAGAAACGTCGGGAACGTTTAACGCAACGATCGTATTTTTTAACAGCACGAGCCGCAAATCTCGGCAAAGAAAGCTATCTAAAATTGACCGCCGATGTCACGGTGAAATTTGTCGCTCGACAAGATTGTGTCGCAACTTTCTGGTAAATATTTCTTTGGGAAAAATAGCGAATGAGTAGAATGAGTTTAAATGAAAAAAGTAACATGAATTTAGAACGAGTTTATTAAAAGTCACCATCAATTTTGTCATTACATCGCACACTAAGATTTTTTTTTATGCTTTTCTTTATCTTTTATAGCAATAATAATTTTTAATAATAAATTTCAGTTCCGCAGAAAGAAAAACTATTTTTTTGCTGTAATAGGAATTCATAAGAGTTGTACAAATTCATGTGGCAGTCTTACGATATATCTTAAATATTTAAAGATATTGATTCTTCGTTAATGAGATTCTAATATATGACTTTTTGCCTATAAAAAATATTATAATATAAATCTTATAATAGAAGTTTACAGTTACAGTTAAAACGACGAGCTTTTATAAACAGCTTCTACGCAATTCTTGATTTCTAAAGAGATATGCGTTCATCAATGAAACTCCAGCATCCAATTTTGGAAAGATCTTCCGCGTACGGTCTGACAATGCGCGATAATAATAGAATCCACACGTACGTCGCGCAGTTTCTATCGACGTGATATCGCAGAAACTCGCTTGCGGTCGCGAAGCGCGCTGTCCTGCTGTTTTAACAGAATGAACACGGTGTGGTCGGCTGAGGTACGCCATGGGGGGTTGCTAGCCCGTCAGCCCCGTCATAGGGTCCGTGTCCCGGTACGCGCGGTACACCCCGCACAGCTCTGACGTGTGCGGAGGGAAACCAAGAGAATCGAAGGAAAGACCGCGGGGAGAGTCTCGTAATGCGAGCACGTTATATACGAACCCGCGCGTATACGAAAGGTACGAGGGACCACCAAGGGCGCGTGCTTCCATTTGGCCGGTTCTCCTCTCGACCGTTATGGTTGCGCCGGATAATGTATCTGGATTCGTGCCTCCCATGGATTTTGCCCTCCCTACCAATGCGCCATTTTATACGAAGGATCACGGCGCTCCGTAACAAGCGGATGAGAATATTATAGTATCCATTGAACGCACACGGCGATTTTTTTTTGTTTGTCTAAAGTAAAATCTTTGAAATTTGGAAAAATATTTTCGGTAAGATGGTATAATCTTTTACCGCGAGATAAATGTATGATATATTATATAATATATTGTTTATATTAATATTTATATTAAATTAATTGTTTATATTCATTAATTTATTGTTTATCAATATTTATATTAAATTAACGATGCTATTAATAATGAATAAAATAAATATAGGTCAAGGTAACCAATAACAGTAAAATTTATTTGACTTCAACAACTACTTCAATCTTCTCAATCAACTTTCTAGATAGTTCTTCTAGTTATCTGTCGGATTTTCCGATACGCCGACCTTTCTGTCAATATCCACTTGACGATATTTTATATCAAGAGCGCCTTGGTTCGATATAAAATAGTTAAACCAATTAGCTTTCGTGTCGCTCGAGCTTTCAATCAGTATTACTTCAATTTTTATTACAACTCAATTTACGTCGTAGCTTATTACGTCGGGCTCTCCAAGATACCCGAGAGGCACGCCGCTTGCGTCACGATGAAAAATCACGACGATCGAAAAATATATTCGAGGAAATATATAATCCGTTAGATATGAAAGTCACACGCATCTGTAGATTGAGATTGGGTGGGAGAGAAAGATTATTGCCGCTATACTTTCGTGCAATCAAACGACTCGCCGACGAGTAATACAGCCTGCTATGCGATCGGTGCTGCCATTAAAATGCGATAGCGTGTTCAAATCCGGTTGCGGACAGTGCGCCACGTTGTCGGCGATAAAATGCTTGAAATTCCTGACTCATTAAACGAGCACGGCACGACAAACAAGCGGCACTCGATGCGTCGTCCGGACTCGAATTCGCGCCAAAATGCCGAACGCTTGTCGAGCCCGGCTCTGATTGTTTGGCGATCGCAAACACCGCACTAAAATATGTATGAACGATACCGGAATCGTGAATTGTCGACAGCGACGGGAGAACGACGGCTAGTTCCGTCATTGATTCTGGAAGCGAGCTGCAACACGATGGGGATAGCGCGAAAGAGTGGAGGAATGGTATAGGTTGCACGATAAATTGAACCGACCCAACTGGCAAAGATGAAGCGAAAGCTGGATGGAAATTCGCGAAAAACGCGCCTGGCGATCGGCGAGATTGGATTCGCGAACGTCGGCTAAAATAAAAACTCGAGAGTTATACCCGCCGCTTTCTTCTCTGATGACTGCTCCATTTTCTAGCACGAAAATCAACTAGCTTTATGCTCGCAGGAATTGGTATTTTCTACGTCAAGTTGCGGGTATTTTACGATCAGTAACGTCCGGGAAATTTTAATCTTTTCATAAACGGAGATAAGACATTCATCATAAAAAGCAATATTTGGCCGTACACAAAACGAAAGAATGCAGATCAAAATTTGATGTATAAATGATATTTAAATATTATGAATATCTCTAAAACACAAGATTTTAAAAGTTATAAAAGCCAAATTTTGTTATCTGTTTTAAATGTCAAATAATATTTCTTTGTTATTTTCACATAGATTGACAACGAAATCATCAATATTTCTTCGATATTTGAAAATTATGCTGCAGAGAGAGAGAGAGAGAGAGAGAGAGAAAGAGAGAGAGAATTTTACGTAAAAATTTGTCAAGTTTTATATAATTTCTATATTCCCTACTTTTTATTAAAAAATTAATATATTATATACATATATTTCTCTCAAAGTACTATAGTTCAATTATTTATTACTAAACTACAATTCGTACAATAATCTATAATAACTATGAATAATAAGGATTCTCCTTATATAGCATAAGATTTAAAGCGGTTAAAAGATCCGTCTATACTACTACGAATACATTACTCGGAATGAAAATTGTGAAATTATATACCGCCGTGCTCTTTCCTCTGATGACTATTTCATTCTCTTTCACAGCGCGTCGCGCCCAAGTTTGCGAGCTTGGAGCTCCTTTGACCCGAAACTTTGGGAGAGGCAGGAATCCTCGAGATCCTGTTTTTCCCGTGAAGATAGAGGATCCTTAGCATACCGAAAGCGGGCGTTATTATTTAAGAGGCTGCTCTTCCCGCACAGCTCGGATTTGAATATTTCGTTAAGTCCTTCTTTCGACTCCTGCCAGCTTGCGTGCAATGAAGCTCCAAGTTGCTGAAACAGGCTCAGAGAATTGCGAGAGAAGCGTGTAATATTTGTATATTACGGTGCGCCTTTCTTCTCGTTCTCTCGCTATGCTGTCTTATTTGCTTCTGTTTCAATCTTTTCCTACTTTATTATTTCATTGGTAAATATATATCTCCCATCAGTAATATTGAACTTTTTCCCTATATTGTATCTACGTCATTATATTCAACAGAAACTAAGAAATGTTTACAAAATTTAAAATTTAAATTTTATTATCACGATATAATTTTATACCATATTAAGCGATGCGGTAGCGCCATGATGCGAATAAATAAAAAGCGATTTATTCCCTGCGAACAATTCTAGCTATTATCCGTAAATTACTTAACTCTCGCTATTAACGATAAGCGTATCAAAGCGACAGCCATTCATCCAAGCAGATATATCGAGCGATTTATTCATTTGGAGAGAAATTGGAATTTTAATTTATTGTATTGTAATATATATATGGACGGAACAATTATTTCTATAACGATGCTTGTTGACTCGAATATATCTCGCATTGCGCTTTAAATTTTTCTCACCGATGTGTAATTTATTATTACTATAATTTCCGGATGAAGAGGGCAAAGTAACACACGAATTGCAGTACCAAATAATTCAAGTAACGGAAAACAATTGATATATGTATTATATATAAAGCGTGGAATAATGCACAAATTGCCGAATTGAATAATTTAGGTAATGGAAAGCCATTATATATCGATCCGTTTATTAATAATCAATCAGAAATACAAGAAACACAGTATTCGGTATAAAATTATTTTATAAAGCGTTAGATATATATATTTGGTATAAAATAATAGTTTCGGGGCGACAACAAATGAATTGGTACATTAGTACATTGGAACTTTGACTTTTTTCTATGTTGCATAATCAATAATTATAAAATCATATAACCCTTTCTTCTTAAGATATATCGATTAGTAGAAAGGCACAGTATAATTTAAAATGTCAAACATATATAAGCTTGTCTTAATTTTTTGTTTGCATATTTTCATTTGCATATACTTTGGATATTTTTTTAAAAACTTGGCATATGTTCTGTCCTTTTTTACAAAGTTCCTTTTTTTATTATAAAGTGTGTATCTTACATTTACCTAGTATCTAAAAAAATTAATGAATAAATTTTCTGTAGACATTTAAAGAGAAATGTAAAGAATACAAAATATTCATAAAATATATTATATTACATTATTATTTATAACGTTAATAATAATACTCGGAACATACAAAATTAATTAATGCCAATATTACGAAAGTATCTATTCGAGTAGAGAAACTCGCAAAAGTACGAGCAATTACTCGAACGATAAGCACATGTCTACAATAATTAGTTAGAAATTGTGTAACGCAATGATCACGCGATCACTACAAAAAAAGAGGGGGGATCGTTTTCGCGGTTGATTCGCTAAACCGTTCAATTTACAGACAATACTAGTCTCGTCGCTCTTCTTTGCTGCACGTATGTACCTGTCATTAGGCAGAGGCAATAACGCCGGTCGACCAGCACGGAAGCGAGCTATTGAGGTCGTTCGTCGGCTTTACTAGTCGGCCGGCCGTCTGCAGTTCGCTTGTAGCCGCGATTACGCCTAAGTGTTGCATTCGCTCCCTCGCTATCATCGTTCGATCGCGAACCTCTCCCCCTCAGCTTCACCACATTGTTAAACGTCGCGACGTGCCCTGTCGTCACGTTGACATCCGAACGTTGCATCCATGTCGTTGATCGCGAAAATCGCATGTGAACACCGAACGTGCGCGTGTATACGTGAATGCGGTTACAGCGTTTAGCACATTGAGAGAAATGCAGCCGAATAGAAAGATAGGGAGAGAGAGGAGGGGGGAGGGGGGAGGAAAGGAAAGTTGAAAAGAACAAATGGCGAAAATTTCAACGAGAAGAAAAGAATGTACAGAGAATAGTCAACGAGTGTTTCCAGCATGCGTTTTGCCACGTCAGGAACGGGAAAAAGAGAGAGAGAGAGAGAGTGGCCTGCGGGCCCTTGTAAGCCCCGCGTAGACCTACCTCAACTCTCATCGCCCCTTCAGTTATCATCCCCTTTCATTCTCTCCGTCTCTTTCTCTCATCCGCGCTCGCGCCCGGCCGCGCAATATAAATAGACGGGTTTGAACGAGACTGTGAAAGCTTGCGGTCTCGTTTCGAATAATTGGATTTGCCTCCGACGGGATCGAGAGACGTCGATAGTTCGCACGCGTGCGAGAGTCTACATATATTTTGCGTCATTTTGCGTGTCTTGCTTCGGCCACAACGGATCATCTGTCTTCCTCTATTTTTTTTCTTTGTTTCTTTTTGTTTTCTATACTTTGTGTCATACTGATAGACAAGCGAATTAACCATTCGTGTCTGTTTTAAATACTTTTCCAATAAGAAACAAAATAACAATATAGTTAGATTCACTTATCTAAAAATTCCGGTTAAAAAAGAAAAATAATAATTATCGAAAATGATTCATTTACTTTAATATTATTTACATTATTTCATGTGTAATGGATGATTAAGGCAGATTATCACACGCTTGCCTATCGTGCTTGCCTGCTTGCACAATTATTGCACCTTTCAATAATATTTCCATGGAAACGATGAAACGGCGAAAGCGTCGCCCCAGTTATAAGCTATAACTACTGCAGATAATCGAAATCGTCACAGTGGACAAATTGTTCATGTGCGTTTAGGTATCGGTTATTTTAGCATTATGCAATTGTACCTGACAGCGCTCTCACGTAGAATAACAGTGAGTTCACGCTCGACATTAACTCGAGAATTAATTCACGCGAATCTCGTCGGATAATTCGTACAGTTAACATACACACGAGGTCCAAGGGAAAGTCAACGATTATAACGAGTATTCGTGGTATACCAGAGCAATTATGCCTAATGCCAAAATTGCGAAACATTCGTGCAATATGAAAATCTCTCTGAAGTTGAAGGTAAATTTCAATAGTCGCCCTTCTTTCACATTTATCTCTATGACTGGAGCAATACACGATCATGGATCATTCCTAGCTGAATTTTTTTGTACCTTGCATTCACATTCGTAAATAATTTGTATCAAGTATGGCAATTTCATTCTTTTTCTCTTTTTTTCTCTTCTGTCTTTCTTTTTCATAATTTCTCCTCTTCTTTTTGCATACCCTCACGATTCAGTAGACTCGATGAATCATGTGAGTTCGTTTGCATGCTCGCGTGTTGCGTATCCACCCTCGGGGACACGCGCCGTGCAGAAACGTGGAAGAAAAAGGGGCGCGCGCGTGCGTGCAGTTGCAGCTGACTAAGTCCACGAAGGCGACAACGGTGACCTTATCGTATCGGAGGATCTTGGAGATTGTTCCGCGCAGTCGTGCGAAAGTGGTGTCCCTAGGTGACGCATTCGTATTTTTCCCCGAGCGCGAGAGTAGATAAATCAACAGACGGAATATAATTTCAAGACTCGATCACAGACGTAACAAAGTGCGGAAGTTGGAGAACGATTTGCTCGAGAACTCAATCGGAAATTCTGTAATGGAGAAAAAAGATTGCCTGAAATTGTTATTAAACTTTTCTGTCGCGAAAGTGACTACATAAGGTTTATTCTCATTTCTTAAAATAAACGAGAAAAGCCAATTATCTATTTCTTCCAAGTTTTATAATAATCAAAGTAGAATTCATTCTTTTAATATGTACATCATAATTTATATATATAAATTTTATGCCTTTTAATATGCATCGATATTAAATGCGATAGACATTTGATTAAATTCTACATTCTCAATATAAAATTTTATGTTCGATATTAACGTCAAAATAAAACAAGATTGTCACTATATATGTTATAATAATATGCGTCTAAAGAAATATGTCGCTCTTGTTAGCTCTCTACTATTTTATGTTGGTCGTATCTTCAGAAAATCTTATATACACACGATATGGGATTCGATTAGGATAAAAACGGGAGAGGTTATCAGTGGAACTCGTTCGATCACTCGTTTGCATAATATTTATCGATGATTGCGACTGATGAAGTTCGTTACACCATGGTTTTAAATGGGGGGGGGGGAAGATGCAACGGAGATACGAATCGAGATGAGCGATAAATGAAGGGAAGAGGAAAAGTTTTGTGCATGCTGAATACCCGCAGCAAATTTTCCCTCTCGAGGATTCATTCGCGCATGGAAATTTTGTGCTAATTATGGAAATGAGGAAAATCGCACCGAATGATGGGGATGTCTTCTCAAAAAACGAACGCTTTTCAACTAACGAATATTACTTTCAGTAGTGTGACATAAAGAAATATTTATCTTACACGTATACAAATCACATTAATATACCAATAATTCATTTTTCACGGTTTTACCAAAAGCACAGAAAGAAATTCTGCAAAAAAGAGGGATTCTTTGAGAAAGCACACAAGTTATGATTAAAAATACGCATTTACATATTTACATAGGGAACGATACGAAGGGATGATAAAACGACTGCAACCGTATCTGTACTCTTCATGTGTATCATTCCTGTAAATCACAGACGAGTGCTTTTATTATCCTGCGATATAGCAAGAACAGAAGGCACGTGCTCGCGACGTGAAACATTAGTTCGTCACACAACGAAGTTCGAGCGAGTTTGACGTCAACTAATTAAAAATCGCAGCTATCAGCTCGCGCGAGATCTCGCAGAGAATCGAAGTGAAAGAGGGGAAGGCCAATAGAGCAACCCATTTGATTACCCGATAATAATTAATTGCTCGTTACGTCGCCCAACACGGTGCAATTAATCACCGTGTCGATGGGCTTTCATTTTTCCTGTCCGCGTGTACATTTGTTTCTCTCGTTTCTCTTTCTCTCTCTCTCTCTCTCTCTCTTTGTCTGCTTCCTCTATTCGTTTTGCCCTTCTTCCCTCGTTCGCTTATCCCTATACTTATTTGATTCGCTTTTACTAACTTGCTATCTCTCTCTCCTCTCGTACGTGTACTTTTTCTTTCCTTTTTGGCCAGGTTGGTTAGCTAGCTGGCCGTGGTCGCACTCTATCATGCGAGGTTCATTAGGTTGGACGTGTCACGACCGCGTGGGTGACCATGTGCCATCAAATTGTGAACACGGTCCGCGTACTATGCCGTGCAAAGTGCGTTTCAAGAGCGAGGGAGAATCGTGAAAGAGAGAGAGAGAGAAAGAGAGAGAGAGAGAAAGAGAGAGGAAACGCGCGCAAGAGAGCAGAAAATAGAAGGCTCGAGCGAGACGACGGTTGGACGAGATAAATAAATAATCGATTCGAAACATGGCATTGAAGTGCCAGACGAGCCATCGTCAGACTCGAGTCGTAGATAATCGATTTTACGAATGTAACTGGAAATGTAGACTCGGAATACCTTTCTGGATTGTCTAAATATTAATAATACGAATTGGATTATCATAGACAATCTCAGAATTTACTGGATTTTATTATTCAAAGTCAGTAGAACTAGAAACAAATTATTATCAGTAATATAAAAGACTGTCTTATTTTTAAATTGTTTAATTGTTGATATTCGCTGAATTATATTATATTTCATAGATTAATATTATAAACGTATATAATTATATTCTTCGTATTATAATTTCTTATGTTGTAAAAGTTTTAAATGGCTCTACATCGACATCTAAATTTCCCTTAGTTTCCGACAATCGATGATGTGAAGATCCGACTGCAAAAATCGCGAGCACAGACGAGACGAGATGCCAAATCCCCGCGACGAATCGCACGAAATCAAAATGTTTGACGATTCGCATTAGCGAAGAGTGTACATGTATACGTGTATATATGTGAGAGATGAACATGAGAGAGTACGGAAGGGTGCAGATACGCATGGAGATCGAAATGCGAGGGATGAGTCGGCGGCCAATCATCGGCATATGCCACGGCATAGAGTTCATAAGTGACGTGCCAGCGCTGTCGATCCGGGGCGGCATACTCGATATATCGGGTCCACGGGGTGGCATCGAGGATCGCTTAATATGCAGAGTAGAATTGGGGGACATATACGGTCCCGATATGTAGTCCCTGTTCCAGATTGCAAGATGCGCGCGAAGCATCTCAGACAACTCGATACAATTTTGCGCAGAAAAATTTTTTTTCTTGGAACTAATCAGTATGCGTACAATAACAAAAATACGAAAGTATATAATCAAGCTCACAATTTCTCCTACAAAACCCAAATAGTAACTTTATTTTTAAAAATAAAAATCCAGATTCTTTTTAGATTAATTAAATACATATTTTAAATACTATATATATATATATATTTTATAATAAATGTCTATATATTTTTTAATTATTTTTGGTAATATATATAAAATATATAATTGTATTTGGCCATATATATGCGTATGCAATAAAAATCATTTTTTTTTCTCTGTTATTCAAATGTAAGGTTATAATCTAAATGATACGACTTAATCCATAAAAAATTATATGCATAAAGTTCCAAAGTAGAGATTGGCGTGTATGCATCATCAGGGCGTCTGTATGAGTATATATTTTCCGATTTGTCTCTCTTTTCTTTTTAAAGAATAGTTATACAATTTATCTTTATGTCTGTGTTTACCGTTGGGAGACCACGTCAGACCGCGAGAGCCGGAGGTAAAATGTTTTATATTTGGTCGGCGCCCTAGAGGCTAGAGGCTCCGCCTGGACTGCGCAATCGCACACATATATACACTCATATACGAAGAAGGAACAAGAGACAAAGAGATGGAGAGAGAGGACGACCTGATGGGGACTAGCAGGCAGAAAACACCAGGAGGTACGGCCGACCATGGTGTTCTCGGAATACTAATGCCCATGCGTCGATCCCGTGGGTGCTGTTCCCGTAGCATATTGCCGATCGTGAGGAATCTAAGAAGTGTGGAGCGCCCCACTCCCGTCTAGGAACCCCGTCATTCTGGATACGCGAATGATAACGAGCCCGGCATTACGATTCACATAACGTAGACGTGTTCGCGAGGAAGATATTACGTTCCTTCGCGCGCCATCGCCATAGGTTGGTATGCGAGAAACGAGCTATACGAAAAAATCACGTGGGTTCCTGAAGATCGCAAAGATGCCACGAAGATGGCATCTGATATCTGCGGACTCAAGTCGGAATTCATTACGAGAGGAATAAGCGCAACTCGCGACGAGTTTATCGATCTAGTCGAATTAAATTGTTTGCGGTTAAATTAGGGGAGAGAAAAGAGAAAGGATCCTTTGCGATGATTATAAGGATATTAAATCAGTCAAATGGAAACGGGATAATTACTTAATACTAATTAATAATTTGTTAAGCAATTAATTATTTATGCTAATGTTGTAGTTTTCCGAGAAATTCGGCTATGATGATTTTCTGCATTTGGAAAAGGGTTATCAATATTATATAACTGCCTGTTAATTTATATCTGAGGCTACCGTGTGGCAATTATCGTTCATTGAATTGATTAAATCAGATGACAAACATGCGTTGCGAAATCGATGATACAATGCGATATCATGATACTACTGCTCGTTTAATTCCTCGCCTTGCGTAAAGTGCAAATTTACACAACAAATGTCGTATCAATTAAACTTGATATGCGATTATATACAAGAATGTTTAAATGGCTTAATTTCGCAAGATGTGCATTATACTGCAGACTGTAAATTAATACCGGCGCTTCGCGCCTGATAATTCAGTACCACTTAGCCTATGTTGACAAAGGTTGTTCGTACAAATTACTTACGTCTCACCGGAATCGCAAATGCATCGGTAACAGGTTTATCTACATATCTACATAAATCGATAGAATCCCATACATGCAAATGGTCTCTATAAGCCGTATAAATCATTTTATGTATTTTCAAAAGATTTTTTTATTTCTCTCATGTAAAATCAAGATTTTCATAACTTCATGCAATAGTCTCTCTCGTTTTTAAACACATTTCCAATAATTTGAATTATACAAAAAAACATTAGTTTTTAATTATAAATTTACATAGTCACTTGCTTGATAAAAATACGAAAAACGTGCATTCGTAGAACGTATTGCGTAACAAAGAACAAGATATAAAATTCTTAAAGCTTTCAGAATAGTACCTTCAGATGGCTATGAAAAATCGATACAATACATAAAATGTATACATACAATAAAATCGCGATGCACATTAGTTCGAATAGATATACTTGGATGCAATAGTTGCATAACTCTAATTAAGATCCAATAATATAAACTGAAATTTCGACATTTCCGCAATTATGCTGCATTTCTCAATTGAAGCTCATAAGAGGGTTAGTCTTAAAGACATATTCGTACATAAAAATACAGCTAATTAAAGGTTTATATCTGGCTATATGATTTTAATTAATCATCAAAACCGTAGTTATCGTCTCGTTGTTGAAATTACTTTACGGTGACTTGACATGTGTAACAAAGATATTTCAACAAGAAAGCTGGGTGGATTTGCGTTGAAATGCATCGCTATAAAAGATATCGGGCATTTATTTGCATTGCTAAATCCTGCACCTCAGTCGCGTTGTAAACGTGCATTGAACGTATGCTCTGCACATGTTGCTTCTACGATGGCGTCTTCAAGAACTGCACCCGGAAGTAAACGCGATTTCAAGATGTATGTCTTGAGTTGCACGTGATAAACAGCGGCGGCTTTATACACTTCGTAGAAGCGGCATGAAATAAAATTTGAATTATGTTTATATATCTTTAGTTATACATGCTACTCTCCGATCGCGAAGAAGCATATTTAAATAATATAAAGTTTTTAAAAATACGGATTTAAAGGTAATAGCGATTGCAGTAATTATGTAGAAACCAGATTATACATATATGTCCTACAATATTTATACATATATTTAATATTTAAAAAATGTTTTGTATAATTATATCTCTCCTATCTTACGATTCACAGAAATCAAAAAGAAATTTTCAATAAGTTTCTGAGTTCAAATTAAGTTTCATAAAATTCACTTTTAGATAACAATACATGCAAGTCATTCCATGAGAAATAATTTTTATAACTACAATTTTCTCAAAAAGATAATATGTTCAGCGATGAGCGTATAAACGATGAGAGTTCCACGAATAGTAGTATCTTTTTGGCAATTCCTAGTGTCCCAGTGCCGTCTGCGGATAAAATACCGGACTGTGAGAATACGCAGAAACGAGCAAGGCGATATCGTGATAAAATCACTTAAAGAGGCGAGAAGAAGAATAAGGGCACTTCGTTCTAGCGCGAGAAATAAGAGACCAAAGCAGACGAAAAGAATCAGAAACGCGGGATCGAAAGAGCTCAAGAGTTGCCTGGAGAAAGAAAGAGGAGATGGACGAGAGAAGAGAGCGAAAGGAGCTTACGAGGAACTCTGGCGGTTAGCCAAGTCGCTCGGGTCCGCACCGGGTGAAAATTATTCGAGATATGAATTTACGGTCGGCGCGGGGTCACAGGGCGAAAGAACGGTGAAAGGGGAACGAGAGTGAGAGGGTACAACGGATAGCGGTCGAGCCCCGGGCCAGATAAGGTTGGAGAGAATCGCGGTTGGACTTAATAAACTTAGAAACCCGAGCGGCGAACCTATCTAGCCCGTCCAAAATTTCATCCCCGAGCTATCCGTCGCCACACAGTCCGTCCTGCATGCCTGCAACCCTGCTATATAGCCTTTAGGCTGACAACCCTCTCACGATTCTCGAATTACCTCAGCGTCGAGTTTCGTAGACCACAGTTTTTCGTGCCGCACGGCCGTTTCGATATCTTTTTATATCTTCCTCTTTCTCTCTTCAATAAGTCGATCTTTCTCGGAAATCGACAAATCGGCAAACGAAAATCACTGGTCGCTCGTAAAGATCGCGCGATCCGATGCCCGAAGAATGATAATAAGCTACGCAAAATAAGTGAACAATCAAATTCCTCGTATCTGCGTACGTACAGATACCAAGCCATCAGAAATGGTAGGAATTCAAGAAAAAAATATAAAAATAAGAAAGTATAAGAATGGTAAAATGTCGTTTATGGATCGATCAAATAAAAAACGCAGTGAATGTCCTTTCATATATCATTCGAAATAGCCTTGTATTTGAATGTACGCTGAAACTTCCTTGGAAAAAGAACACGTTATAATTTACCATAAAACACTTTATGGTGACAAAACGCCGTGAACGTCTTCCTATGATGGACACATTGAAAGAAATTATAGTTTCACGGACGATCTCGTAATAAAACCATTCAACCCGCCAATTAAAATAAACGTCAATTTTTATATTTTCTTAAAAAAATAATACAATACAGAACAGAGAATAATACAATACAGAGAACAGTAAAGGCATAGCGAAACGATACGAAAAGATTAAATATGTATACTATTTTTTAAATACGTTATCTGAATTTTTATTTGTTATTTGGATAAATTAAATTCCTGATTAGATTATTTCGGAATTTTCTAATTTCATATTTCATTATTTTGTGAAATATCTTTCATGTTTCAAACTAATATATAACACTCTTATAACTTAATATATATAACTATAATCACTTGTATAATTTACTTATATACTCTTTTAACTATTTAATTATATAACGATAATTACATTCGTATATTTTTTTGCGAAGGGAGAAAAATATTATTGTTCTTTATATTTGGAAAAAATGCGAGATTTTTAATCAAGATAAAATAATTTAAGAAAAAATGTATTATTTTACTCACAGTAGTGATATTACTGCATGATAAACTGCTTTACTATCAAAAAAATTGGGTTCCATCTTCCGACTACAAGTTACCTATGGGCATTTCTCCGAACGAGAACGCATGCCACATCCTAAAATCTTAATGAGGGCTTGTCTGCTGTCGAGTAGAACGTCAGCCGGAAGAGCCCGTATTCCCGGAAATTAAGGAAGTCCCCCAAACGTCGCGTATCACGAGTTAAGTAACTTCTTGAGAGTACCAGAACCTGCGCAGCGAGTACACCGGCACTTATATAAACGCATGCCATAAATGGGAACGGACAGCACAAACAGAAGTCCTACTTAAGTTTCTGGAAATTTAAGTTCACGTTTAAATTACACCTCCATCGCACTTGGCTGGAAGAGAGACTTGGTTCTACTTTAAATTTTTAATACGAATCATGCACAGCGCGACGTTTTAAAAAAAAATGTCGAATGCTTTAAAATTAAAAACAAAATTACGAGTTTCTTTACAACGATTAGCTTTCCGAAAAATAAAACCTTTAACATTAAATTGCAGGACAACGTGATCGACAGGCACGTTGCAATTTCATATAATCAATTTTTGTGAATAATTTTACATCACATTTTGAGGAGAATAATATTCTCTCTTCGAGAAAAATAACATTATTTAACATCGGTCCTCGTTATATCCATCATAAAATCTATAAAAATATTTATGTTTCATCATCTACGAATGATGTTTGCAAGATGAACTCGATTGTACGCGTGGCACACACAGAGAACATGTCATCGACAAATAACGTAATAAATTGAGTAGTTGCGGTGGCTTTCCGATGAGAGGGAACGGATCGAAGTACCAGTGTGTTTGATTCAGAGAGTTCGTACTTCGTTCGAGAAGAGCGGAACTTAGGAGAGACGGGTAATGAAGTATGCATGCCTCGTGCGATTGAAGCGGCGCGTTTGCATTCGAGGGACGCGCCGGGGCGTCGCGAGCACAGTGCAACCGGGAACTGATCAAAGTTTTCTCGATATGCCGGGATTCGGAATTAGTTATTTATACGCGGCGCGACGAAGAAAAAAGGAATGACGAAAACCAGCTAGACCGCCTCCGACTTTTGATGTAAAACATGTCTCTTCCCGAATCCTTCGAATCTCGTCGAGGCGTAAACAGAAACGAAGTACGGAATTGAAACTGCGAGTTTAAAGTAAGTGATTGAATATAGAGCGGCTTTTATACGTTGAATGAGATGTAAGTCTTAATATTGAAACAACAGTATGTGTAAAAAGATATTTCCATTAAAAAAAAAAAAGGAAATTAAGTCTCTCCCTCTCTCTCTCCCTTTCTCTCTCTCTTTTTATATACATGTTTTTGTCCATTTAATATTTTTAAGCGACTATTTTCATACATATTTTTCCGCTATGTACATTCAATACACGCAATCTTTTCTTAAAATAAATTATTAAATTATATAAATGTAAAATTCTGCATATCTATGATTGGCATGCATTTTTCAATGATAGAAAAAAAATTCAACTCCATTTAAATTCGAAGAGTATCACACTATTTCTTTCCGTTACAAAAATTCAAAAATAACTGTCATTATCATGAAACTCGCTGAAAATTTCAATAGTTTTGGTCTGAATATAGGAATCGTTATTACAAGGAGACAATATAAGTGCTAAAGCTCCGAAATATTGTTGCCACTTGCTGTTTTCGCTCGCTCCAACGGCGAAATGAAAGGGAAAACAGGAAAATATCGCACCTATGAGAGGAATGACAACAGGTGAGAGGAACAGAAACATACGGGAATCACATTGTTTTGCGCTACTTTGTTGCATGGTCTCTGTTTGCTACCCTGTTTGTGAAGAAGAGTAAAACTGCCATGCTGACAGTCTATATCGAGCACAATGACGCTGTTCGGCTAACATTTGCACGTGCAATTGAGAAATGTGGACAATGGTCGATAAAAACACTTTCTTTGGGCGCGAGTGTTGCTGTGAGGACGAGAACATGCGTGCCAAAAAAAAAAAAGCGTAAACCATACAAGACGAAATTACGAAAGAAACGCAACTTTTCACCATTACTTTTTACATACGCCGATATTTCGGGTATGGGCGTATATTTTTGCGGAAAAAAATGCGCGTTTTAAAACCAGTTAAAAATCATCATTGCATTGCAGCTCGAAAATAAACATCGTTACCGCTATTTACGTGTTGCATTGCCTTACAAAGAAGCGAAAGAACTTCGATCACTCGTTGCAAATAAGTGTTTATTTTGATTGGGGATGAGAGAAGTTAAAAAATCAAAGCACAAATTCAATTTAGTTAAATGAAAGCATTTCGCAAAATGTTACGCTTAAACACAAACTTGCCAAGAGTAGTCTAGTAATGGAAGGACATGAATTTGCGAACAATGCTTGCTACTTCATTTCGCAAAAGTTAATTCTACGATATTCGAATTGTAACATGATGTTTTTGATTAAAAATTCAATCAGTAAAATGTTGAAATAACACAAAGAATTAAAATTTTTACCATAGTTACATTAACAAAAATGTAACATTACTAATTTTTGTTGCATCTGGGATCACACATATAAATTTGCAGTTTTAATCCACATAAATGATATAAATTATATATACGAAAATATTATATGTCTATAGTAGATATTCAAAATTATCTAATCATTCTGTTGATAAAAAATATTGCCACCGTAATGTTTTAAATATAAAGAAAAAGAAATTAAACATCAAATAACAAAATTTGAAAAATGTTAATGAAACTTTTTTGTATTTTTGTACAATGTACATTGTACTCTGTACATCACTACCAATGTGATCAGTTATTTTGTTTCCTTCAGTTACTTGCCAGAGTTGGTAGGTGAATGAACAAAAAAAGTTTAACATCCCAATATGAAGCGGAGTATTAACTAAGAACAAATGTATAAGGCTAAAGAAACATGTTGAAAGCAGTACTCACAGAAAGCCGCAATGCATCGCGGTACACCACAGACTGCAACATTAAGTAGTGTGTTAAACCGAAAAAAGGGCAGTTGATCTCACTCTCAAAGTTGCATATTACACGATAGGATAGCATACCCGTGCGTTGACCCGATCCTTTCCTTCGAGAACACTCACCTGGGTATCGAAAAATAAACAATTGCAATTTGAAAAGTATAAATAATTCTAGAGTAAAAAAGAAAAGAGAGAAAGAGACTACAAAGAGATAAAAGGAGAAAGAAAATGAGTACGAACGAAGGATGCAAAACTCGATTAAGAACAAAGATGGAGAGAAGGCAAAGAAAAGAGGTGATGAAAAGCTCGTCGCTTTGAGCAAGTGGTTGGTATTTCAAATTTCCCTTTAATTTGAAATACAAGGATCCTCTCCTGGCGCTGTACCTGGTCTCGCCATGGAACTCGCGACTCTTTCAAAGCGGACTTTCTCTCTCTCTTTCTTAAAACGTCAGATAGTCTTGTGTCCTCGATTCATCCAACAAAAGGAACGGTTTCTCCCCTCGTTTCGCTGCTTATCGTCGATATTGGTTAAATTCGCGAATTGATCTCTCAGAGAAATAGCCAGTGCTGTAAACCTCGAGCCTCTTTCTCTCGCACGTCTCCCAAGATTGCAACTCTACGCAGCTATCTACGTTCACTAAGAACGCATTTAAAAAAAAAAAAAAATGGAACTTGACATAAGTCTAATGATTACCAGAAGTTCATAAGTTTAGCCAATAATTATACTAATAGAAGTGAATAAAACTTATAAATTAATACAAATCAGTGAAAGAAACTATACACTCGGCCACTGTTCCGGCACGAGAATGGTTTTTGAAGCTTCGCGGTACTTAATACCGAAGAAACCACGCTCGGAATCCCGCGACGACAGCGGCAGCAATTAAATGTAGCTATGTCCTACAAAGTTCAACACGAGCGACACGCCGCGCCGAGCCGCGGAGAGCGGCTTGTGCTTGTGAGTCGCGACGCCGAAACTTCCGACAGAACTTTGAGTCGTCCGCGTCTCGGAAAGTTGGACCGCTGCTGCATCTGACGAGAACTTATTGTCGGCTCGTAACCGCATCCGGCATCGCGGCGGAGGTGGCGACAATGACACCGAGCCGCGAGGTCGCCACGACGACGTGTCACTGGAACTTTAATCGTATGCGAATTCGCGAAAAGGCGACGGAAAGAAAGTCCAGATGACAAATGTGGCAGAAGAGCACAGGATAGAGAAACCAAAGTAGATGTATAAAAGAGAAGTCCATGTCTTTCTCTCTTTCTCCTTTAAGCAATAAGATTTACATTGCTGAACATTTATTCACAAATTCCATGATATTATATTAATCATGTGTATTAGACAATATGTAATTTTCATTACAACAATATTTTATTACATAAATTGTATTAACGTATACATCTTTTTTTTTTTTCGCCATATATGATACTAAGAAAGATTTATTTTAACCGAGAATTTGAGAAAGATATATGTATATGTGGATTACTTTTACAAGTAGTTACTTAATTATTAGTGAACGATTTTTTATTTACTTTCTTTGCGCGTATAGTTTCTTGAACTTAAATTCTCGCGTGAACTTAAATTTTCAGAGTTAAAAGCTACTAGCGAAATGTACGTGTACGGAATTGGAATACATAGTATAAGATTTTTGAAAATATACCAAGCACGAGAAAACGTTTCACTTTTAGTAAAATAAACGAATGTTAAAGGATATGTACGGGCTTACTATACTTTATTCAATTTCATCACGGCACATACTCAAGTCATTTATTCTTTGTCCTCAATAACGTTAACTAACTAGTTTATCATGACAATAATTGAAGGTTGTGTTTAAAGTGTAACAACATGGTAAGAAGATCATATAAATGAAACGACATACAGTATGTAAATTTCACCTCTTTTGTGCCAGCGCACGTATAATCATCCGGGAATGTATGTTATTAAAGACCCACGTATATTATTAAATCAAGGATGCCTACCGATATATCTTGCCGGATTTACGTTGACTAATTATTGTCGTTGTAATTTTCTTCACTTGATTTAGCTCGTTTAATATTAAGCTAAAGTTGAGATAATGTTAACATCATCGTGCTTTAAAATGCGCTCTTCAAGAAACGGTGCATGTATAAAGCGGATCAAAAGAATATTGGAATAGGCTTCGATAACGGAAACGCGGTGAAATTGTCCATATTCTATGGATCACGTAGTCGCCGTCCACGTTTAATTAACTTCTGGTAACTACGATTTCGTTCTCGCCTTTTCCTCTGACCCCCGGTCTCCAGCTTTTCTATTCGGTCCAGAGAAAATAATTGTCGGCCGTAATTACGGACTTTTCCTCTTCGCTTCCCACCATTCCTGTGTCTCCGCTATCTATCCTCTCGCCATTCTTTCTACCACGTACCTTCTAATTCAGTCTGTTTAACGGGACTTTCATCGCGATGTAACCGATTGTAATGAATTTCCGCCAAATGCATTTTTAAGTTCTTCCATTTTCCGACGCTTTTAAAGCGTCTCTGATAAGCGAGATGTGTTCATTGTATTTTTCATTTACATGTTCATTAAATCGCCCTCCGGTTATCCATCTGAATTAATTTTTGATCCAAACTTTCCAGCTATTATTTCGCGTAAAACAATTTAATCGCATATTTTAGATAATATAAAAAACCGCAGTCAATATATATTATAAAATAACTCAAAATCCCACGTCTCTAATTTAAATACAATATCGAATTAAATGGATCAATAATTTCATCTAAATACATTAATATTACAATATTTAAAGAAGAATATGATTACTATACAATATCTCTTTTTGTTATTTCCGATAAAATTCTTGGATACTAAAATGCGCGTTTCACTGTTCATTAAAAACGTCACGTCTCTGAGTGATCCGTTCGGATCAATGGATGGCGTTGCGGCGAGAAAGATTTTCCATTATTCTGCGATTTGCGGTCTCAATGCTGCATTACAAGTTGGATAATTTCTTTCGAAACGAAGAAAGTTAAATGAGTCTTTCGCAGAACTTCTGTGTGAGTCGAAAGTCGAGCGAACGTCGACGACGACAGAAGAGACAGATTTTTCCGGAGCATCCCGCGACGCCCCAACGTGTGCTCGCGATCTCGATTGGACGCGAAGATAATGAAATTTTTTTCCCCACCAAACTATCGGCGCACGTTTTCACCTTGTTCCTCATCGGCCATCGCTATACGCTTTCCGTTCATTTATTACTCCCTCATTTTTCCCCGACTGCTTTATTTATAGAGCGCGTACTACATACGCGCGGAATAAAAAGAGTGAAAGGACAATACGCCGGAAGCGAGGGATAAGAGAGAGTGACATGCGCACGGGAAGCTTGGTGAAGTGTACTGTAAAACATATATATTTTGGCAGAATTTAAATTAGCCTAGTCAATGACTCGTAAACCGATGAAGAATCGTCAGATCACAGGTAATCAATCTGGAATTATATTACGGAAAGTTTTAGAAGGATAAAGATATGTATATATGAAGAGAAGCATTTTAAGAATAATTACGTGTTTGAAATATTAATCGAATAATTAAACGAGTTTTATAACTTTTGCATATATAATATCCTTTTAAAACTTTATGTAATCTAGATTTTTGCCAACTTTATTCAAACAAGTCTAAATATATATGAGTAATTGTTATATTCCATTGATTTTCAAAAAGTTTTCGAGAAAATTATTGCATTATGTTTGTGTATTTTACAATCACCAGAGATTCAGAATCACAAAGATATCTGATTTACAAATAATTGTAATTTGATTGCTGCTATATCTTTAAATTTAATTATATTATGACGTACTCTCTCTCTCTCTCTCTCTCTCTCTCTCTCTCTCTCTCTCTCTCTCTCTCTCTCTCTCTCTCTCTCGTTGATCCAGTTTATCACAGGACGCAATAATATAGTGGTCAGTGATACAAACGACTAGGGGGAAAGCGAAAGCAAGATGAGAAGCGATTCCCTCTGTCGCGTTTTTAACAAGGTAGTCACATGTTTCCGCAATTAAATTGAAAACGGAGTCCTTCGACAATGGTCTAAAAACACGACTATGCCATGTATGTAGCACGGTCACATTCGTTCAAATACGTATTTGTGTGCGTGTTCACGAATCACGTTGGCGAACGTGCCTGGTTGAGAGAATAATTGAACGTGAGATAATTCAACGTTTGCTTCGACGAAAGAGCTTACACGAAATGAGAAATCGAGGACAAAGAATGAACACGATCGTGAAACGAGAAAATATATCGTTCAATTAGAGAGCAATTCTTCGACAAATAATGTTTGACGGATGCGATCGCCTCTCCAAAATTATCCGTTAAAGAAATACGACAAGTTTACGAGAATTATATTTATTTTCGTCAAAGTGTCACGATAATTATGTGCTAATCAATATTAATTTATATACTATATGTATATAAGGAAATCAAAAACTCGATCACATCTTGATCGCTTTTTATTTTCTCTAACGCGTTCAGTGTCAAATGTTGGCGGATTGATTTTTCACAAGGCAGTTGCACCGGTCGAAATGATAAGATCGGCAATTTGGCAGTCGCCATTCCGTAGATTACGATTTTAGTCGAATGGTCTTTAATTAACCCGGCTTTGAGTGTAAGCCGATTATCTTGATCTTGAAGGATCTAAGCTAAGCTATGTGCCCCCTATACTTACTTTCTCTCTTTTGTACGGCAGAAACGCCGGATGTAGGGCGTGATCGTGTGTCTGTCCGTGTTTATTTCTACGATGCATATAACGTATATATCCGTGAATTACACGCGCCATGTAATGTATCAAATATACTTATAAAACTCTTTTTTTTTTTTCTCGGAAAAATATCCTGCGACAGTAAGACATGCATTTAAGTGCGCGGAGGCGAAGTGATACTCTCTTTAATGATATTCCTTATGTTGTAAAATTCTTTCACGGAGAGAACGCAAAGAGTATACGCGACATTCGATTGCATAAATTATCGTTTCAATTTTCTTGAAAGCGCGCCGAGCGATTATCTATCTTAGCGAGGAGACATCATCCAATTAGCGACGCAAAATAAGCAGGGTACAGCGGTCGCGAGCGTAACGGCATTACGACGAAATGTTCGTTGTCATGGGATAATAACCAGAACCCGTTGTTAGAACAGAAGTGAAACGGCAAGGTATCACGGGGGTTAAGATACCGCGGAATATTCAACGTTTCCTACGATGGCAGTATCTTGAGATCGTCGCGGGTGCTGTCGTACACGCGAAAAACTTCCGCTACGTGAGTATGCTAGGAATGCGCAGGGAAAGAATACACGATCGTGTCGTCGGGAATAAGAAGAGCACGAAATGAGAAGGAAGAGCGAGCAAGAGTAGACGGATGATGCCCAGGAGGGTGGTAAGGCTCGGCTACCAAATGGTTACGAACATCGTCCAGATGCACCGTGCAGCTATACTACTATCGCACGAGCGGCGCTTCCCGCGAGTGCAACGGAGAGATCGTTGCCTGCACCCCTCGTTCCGCTATCCGACTGCGCGCCAGTCTCGTTTCACCGAATTACCTCGTTCCAGTCGTTCGGCCTAGCGACCGGAAGTTGAGCGCCCGAGCTGAGAATATCGATCGGGCGCGCGTCCTGAATGAAACGCCGTATAACGAGACAAGGACCAGCAAAAGTAGAAGAGAGAGAGAAAGAGAGAGACTCTTGGACAAGAAGAGGAGAACGGAATACAGCCTCGTAGACATGATTGAACTCGTCGTACGGCGGAGCACGATCAAAAAAAGAGGGAATAGGTATACTCCGTTCAATCCCAAAAACACTGAGAGTCAAGCGAACGACGGATCCTCCGCGGCGCGGATATGTTCGACGTCGTCGACGCGCTCACAGCGTCGTCATCATCGTTGTCGTTCGGCAACGAGGGACGACGATGGTACGAGGAATCAGCGGGGAGCAAGAAATGCTGACTTCGACGGTATCGTCCACCAGAGATGAATGCCGGATTGAACGAGAGACAGAGAAAGCGAGAAGGTTGTTCGAGAGGGCGAGTGAGGGAACAAGAAGGTAGATAACACGCGCGGAGTGTCTGCTCGTGTTCGCGGGGAAGAAATTTCTCCAAACGAGAGTAGACGATTATTCGGAGCGATCGAGCAAAACGAACATTGATCCGCGAAGCTCGTTATGATTTTAAAGTTACGAAAAAAAAGAGATGCCGGTGCTCGAATTAATCGAATCAGAAGTCACAAATAAAGAACGATAATTTAAACCAGAAAATGATTATATTCGATCTTATATCTATGACATCTTGTGAAAAAATTTTAGATGTAATTAAAAATCTATTAAGGCAAACGTATTATTTCATTGGAGATTCTGCAATTTTCCTCCAATAAATTATATCAATCACAGAAATATAATTGAAAATCACGATAAACATAACCGATGAAAACGTAATTGATAAAATTATTCGTTAAATCCTTAAATTACCCGCATTGGGCGATTTGTAATTATCAGCAATATCTATCTCATTAGCGCGAGCGCCAATAAGACGAAACGGACAATAAAATCGATAAAATAATATTCCATAATCCTTGCTTGGCCCGTATCTCGTCAAAGAGACGGCCTTGCCTACTTTGAAGAATACGAAAATTGCAAAGCGCGGATTTCAGGGTCGGCTCGTGACAAGAATCCTTTGCGGATCCCGAGGGACCGCGTAAAGAAGGAGCATGACGAAAGGGAAAGATGCGGGCTTTAAGCGGAGGCATCGCCATGGAAAATGAAACTTCCTAGTGAGATTTCCTTCAGATCTTCATCCCGCCGTATTGAGACAGGAGACCGAGCCGGATGGGTAAGGGCAAGAACAGAAGAACGGGATGGCGAAGCTACGAGTTGGAGGAGAGGAGGGGTGATTTGTTCGGTACGTGAGAGCGGGAATCAGGTCGACGATATTAGCCCGATTATATGCCCTCCGATCCACAATTTTCCGAATCATCAGTATCACGCGCGCCATTAGCTTTCTGTGCTTTTTTGTCGCGATTATCAGACGGACGTTTTCTATTCATGCCAGAATGAGGGGATTGATTCTCACCTTTATACCTTGTCCCGTCTCTTCTATTCATTTGCATCTCTCGAACAAGATATGCATGATTGCGCTAATGTACTTTCGTATATAAAATAATATACGACACAGTAAATATTCGACACAATTAATATTCTCACTAAAAAGAACAAGAACTAAAGATACATTAATTCTCATTATTATATTTAAATGTATATATTTAAAAATTGATATTTTCATATTCAATATATTAATTTTTAGCATCGTATTTTTAATATCAATTTATATTTAGTTAACGAATTAAAGGGGAAGAGTTAGCGAAAGAGTTAAAAAAAATATGATAATCAACACATATAAATAAAAATATTCAAATATTGGAAAATATTCTTTGAATTAAATATATCTCTAAATTTCTGTATATCTTCTTTTTACTGTACACACACACATCCTCCCTCGCATTACACGTTGTCCGTAATACATATGTACTATGATCAACTCTTGCGAGTACACTTTACTGTCCCTTTACCGTCGCGATTCTGCATTAGAATGTTCCGCAGTGCGTACCGCAGTGTAGAGTACTCCCTGGGAAACGAGTAAGATCCCTTTTTAATTTAATCGCTCGGCAGAGTTGTTACGCTACGCCATGATTACGACGAAGCTGCGTTTGAAGCACGCAAACGAAACAATCCTCCGATTTCATTGCGTAGTAGTATGCGTTTCCCTTCCGCGTATATTTTAATTCTACGGAGTGCATCCAAGAGATTAAATTTCGCATGTTAGACTGGCGCGATGTCGCGGCTGGGGTTCGGACGGAAATTTCTAAACAGGACGGACGGCAAAGCAAACTCGGAGGCCCCTGAATTCATTTCGGGAAGCGAGTGTGTGGTGTGTCTACGTACATATATATCTATATATATATATACACGCGCTACGGAAGAAGACATTACCGTGGAGATTACCCCGGGGAGGGCGGGTATCGTCGGAATTTTATGCCACGTCAGTGCGGGACGTTCGATCCCTCGTAACCGAGAGCCGTTACATCCCTGCGATCGTCCGCAACCATGAAACGATGCGTAATTCTCCAAAGTATAGTACGCTCATCCATCATTGGCCTATCGCATAATCAGGATTATCAGTAAGAAGGATCGCGATACCATATTTGCGTTACGAAATCGAGATATAAACGTCTATTTGATAATCGCGATAAAAAAGTACGAGAGATAACCGTGCATATGAATGCTGGTAATTCAAAAAATTATAAATCGTAGAATGTACAATCGAAAGAATATCGCCGATTTAATTCCCGCTTTCACGGTATTAATTTAGTTAATTTTTTATTTTTATAAAATCGTAAAAAAAAAAAAAAAGATTTAAATTTATATCCAAGAGATACAACCCTGAGATATAATGATCCTTTCAACCTTTTTTTCATAATCTTCATTTTTCATATAAAATATAGTTATATCCAAAATGCAATTTTCGTCGACTCGATCAATATCCTGTCATAGCATACAGAAGGAGATAAATCGTCCGCATATATTCGGTCTCTTTAGAGACCTCAGTCCGCGCGACCTGTCACTATTTATCGATATCCGCAAACAACTCTGGTGCAGCTAATGGCTTCCACATCAAAGAGTAACGAGAAATCGTTTTAATCGCGTGATATGCATTCACGGAATGATATTACCACCTCTTGCCCGGCCGCGTTTCCTACAGTGATCATCTTTGTCGAACTTATGAAGGCGAAAGGTAGAAGACAGCGCATCGCAATTGCTTTTCAATCATTGACATACGTCGACTTTACACCGCATTAGCTATCAAGAGCTCGATGACAATCGAGACTCGTCCAAACGAACAGAAAAACGCTCCCTCGCGAATTATTTATACGACTTCCGCTCGGATTCCGATGATCGGAGTCTGATGTCGAGCGGGAATTGCCAATCGATAAAAAGGAACAGTACGACTCCGACGTCGCGATTCGATTACCGGCCAATAACTCGTGTGCGTCGAATTTCTCGACTTTCCGTCGCAACGTGTCCAATTTAATACTTAAACTCCGTTAACGGAGCACTCGCGCGATGCCGAGAATCGCGCGCTCGTATTTACAGCACCTGGTATATTAAGGTTATAATTTCGAAACTAATTACAATCGGTGAAACGGATGAAACGCAGCCCAACGAACGAACGGTTCTCTAGAAAATTAAACTACGGTGCGTCGCCTCTCCTAATTAAGAAATCCGTCCACATCTTCGCCTTTCAAGATCGAGCGGCGCAGCCAAGGTACGATAAGGTAGGAGCCTTACGGCAGGAAGAGAAAAAGACTGTAGAGGAAGGCCGAAACGGTAAGAACCGTAATTAAATCGGAGCGAAATCTCGCGGAATAATTAATTGGAGAGCTCCTAAAGTATACCGGGCGCGTTGGTGGACGCGTAACGTCGTTAGCCAAGGGCCTTTCGAGGGTCGTAAACCCCGCAGGCGGCCCTTTGGCGACCCGGCCATCCCCCTCTTCATTTTCAAGAGGGGACACGCTAAGAGCGAAATGGAAGAAGAAAGGGTGCCAGAGTTTTGCTTCCAGCTCTCCGGAAAACAAAATTATTCCGAGCTCGTATCCGGGACCCATCCAGATTGTCTATTCGCCCTATCACCGTACTTTACGCTTTGTCTCACAAAATTGTACCGTTAATTTCGTAACTGTTCTCTCTATCGGTGGACAAAAGATATCATGATAAATTAGAGACAAACACGATTCTGCGTTTATCTACGGAAAGAGATTTGAGATATATAAATTTATATACATATTTTATATATATATACAAATTTGTTTTTAAGATAATATATTGTACAGGATGAATTCGACATTGATAAGAAAGATGTGTGGTATCTCATTAATGATTTAATGATCACACAAATATGTTAGATATAGATTAACGTTTTATTTAAATGCTTTAATTATGCGTAGGCACGTAATGATTAAAATCAATAAATGTATTTTCATATATATAAAATATACTAATTGTAAACTGAAGATATTTGATATTCAATTTAATTCACCAGCTTCATAATGCGTTATATTTATAAAAAAAAAATTCAAAGCATTTCATTAATTGTGCTCTCTTCCTTCTTCACAATAATTTCGTATAGCACATTAAATTGTGATCAAATACAAAATAATATATTAACGCCAATAACGATAATTAAAATGTCTCAAGCATGGCTTCTCTAGATATATACCACCACTTCCATCCACTTATCCTTTCAATTAACGTCTATAATTAGCTGCGCGTCTGTCTGGCTGCGAATCTGGATTGCGAAACTGCAATCGAGAGTGCCTCGGACGTATTAACCAAGCCGTGAAGCGACACGACGGATCCCAGACTGCGTCCTCTCTCTCTCTCTCTCCCTTTCCCCCGTTGAAACCGCGGGGTTGTGTTTCTCGGAGCATCCCTCGTCGAGAGGGCAACCACGTCGTTGTCCGCGCCGACTGTTCTCGGGACGTCACACGCGTGTTGGCAAGATTTGTGCGGCCGGCCGGAATGCGAAGCGTTTGCGGTCCGGATGTCGTTTCGCGACCACGTCGCGTGTATGTGCCCTACCGTCCTCGCGACCGAATCAGCGGCGTTCCTGGCGCGGAGCCAGCTGCCGCTAATTAAGGGAGAGAAAAGGCAACCCGCTTGCGAAAAGGTATTCGCGAGTGGTTAATGTAACCAAAGAGTCGGCGCCGTTCGCGCCCTTTCAACATCCCTTTCTTCGTCTCGTCTCCATTCTCTCGCGTTGTTAAAAGATTCCGGGATCATCTTCATTTTCGATAAAAAGAGTTTCCTTATTTTCTCATTGCTGTTACATATTAATAAATCTGAGTACTGAAAGTACTGATTTCTAAATTTACCTTGCTAAGGTAAATTTATATAAACGTATTTTACAGATTTTTTGTAAAAAAGCAGATAAAAATAGTTTGGTAATAATAATCGATCTTAAATTTGAAGCACTAATTTATAATTGCACATATACGATGATTAAAATTCAGTTTGGCTACGTATCTAACATAAAAATTTTACATGTCCATAAACAAAAAATACCCATCAGAATGAAATGTGGCGCTTCGTCGTAAATTCGTTCCGCCTTGCAATCATGCAAACCGCGCGGATCGCATTCCGCGCGTTCTTCGTCGTTCGAGAAACGGCGCGCACATGCGGAGGCTGGCTCGTCGACCATGAGCACATCCGGTATATATCCTGGATGCAGAGATCGCGGTTACAAAGTGGCTGGCGAAGTATGCGAAGAGAGCAAACGATGACCGGATTTCTGTGCACGACAGAGCGAAGCACTGTCCGCTCGATTCTGGCCATATGCTCGTATATTCTCCGTACGACGAATGGGAAGCGGACATCGAAGGGAAAATTGCGAGAGGGAAATTAGCGCGGAAGAAAACGTGAACGAAGGAGGCGATAGGAAAAAGAGAGAATATGCGGAGACGGAGAGGGCGCATATTTACGATCGTCGCATTGCGGACCAAGTCGCATTTTAAATCGACCCAGTTATCCGCAATCGCGAGGATCCGCTAACGCGAAACTCCTCCGAATCATGTGCGTCTCTCCCCGGTAGATTCACGGTTGTTTGCGTGCTTCGTAACATTTCTAAGCTGTACTACTTTCGATGAGAGATACATCAGGACGGTACGCGATATTTGCATCCACTGATTTATGAGGATCGCGCACGTCGCGCCGATCGCGGACGTCTTTCAGCGTGCTTATGAATTACTGGCGATTTCTTACGAGAGAGCCATGGAAATTGATACATCAATGATCAGCATTGCAGATGTTCCCGGCGACGCAATGCAGTGCCGTACATACATCCAAAATCGATCCGCTTTCATTTATCTCGGTTATTGTGCATCCGATCTTAACACGAACGACTATCTGCGTGGCGTCTTCGATCGATCGTCGAACGTCCAAATTCAGCGAATTTACATTTGCGTCTAGTTACAATAATCGATCGTACCCGGTTTTTGATCGACGTCGATGTCGCGTTCCCGACTCTCGTTGGCGTGCTCTCTCTCTCTCTCTCCCTTTCCCCCGTTGAAACCGCGGGGTTGTGTTTCTCGGAGCATCCCTCGTCGAGAGGGCAACCACGTCGTTGTCCGCGCCGACTGTTCTCGGGACGTCACACGCGTGTTGGCAAGATTTGTGCGGCCGGCCGGAATGCGAAGCGTTTGCGGTCCGGATGTCGTTTCGCGGCCACGTCGCGTGTATGTGCCCTACCGTCCTCGCGACCGAATCAGCGGCGTTCCTGGCGCGGAGCCAGCTGCCGCTAATTAAGGGAGAGAAAAGGCAACCCGCTTGCGAAAAGGTATTCGCGAGTGGTTAATGTAACCAAAGAGTCGGCGCCGTTCGCGCCCTTTCAACATCCCTTTCTTCGTCTCGTCTCCATTCTCTCGCGTTGTTAAAAGATTCCGGGATCATCTTCATTTTCGATAAAAAGAGTTTCCTTATTTTCTCATTGCTGTTACATATTAATAAATCTGAGTACTGAAAGTACTGATTTCTAAATTTACCTTGCTAAGGTAAATTTATATAAACGTATTTTACAGATTTTTTGTAAAAAAGCAGATAAAAATAGTTTGGTAATAATAATCGATCTTAAATTTGAAGCACTAATTTATAATTGCACATATACGATGATTAAAATTCAGTTTGGCTACGTATCTAACATAAAAATTTTACATGTCCATAAACAAAAAATACCCATCAGAATGAAATGTGGCGCTTCGTCGTAAATTCGTTCCGCCTTGCAATCATGCAAACCGCGCGGATCGCATTCCGCGCGTTCTTCGTCGTTCGAGAAACGGCGCGCACATGCGGAGGCTGGCTCGTCGACCATGAGCACATCCGGTATATATCCTGGATGCAGAGATCGCGGTTACAAAGTGGCTGGCGAAGTATGCGAAGAGAGCAAACGATGACCGGATTTCTGTGCACGACAGAGCGAAGCACTGTCCGCTCGATTCTGGCCATATGCTCGTATATTCTCCGTACGACGAATGGGAAGCGGACATCGAAGGGAAAATTGCGAGAGGGAAATTAGCGCGGAAGAAAACGTGAACGAAGGAGGCGATAGGAAAAAGAGAGAATATGCGGAGACGGAGAGGGCGCATATTTACGATCGTCGCATTGCGGACCAAGTCGCATTTTAAATCGACCCAGTTATCCGCAATCGCGAGGATCCGCTAACGCGAAACTCCTCCGAATCATGTGCGTCTCTCCCCGGTAGATTCACGGTTGTTTGCGTGCTTCGTAACATTTCTAAGCTGTACTACTTTCGATGAGAGATACATCAGGACGGTACGCGATATTTGCATCCACTGATTTATGAGGATCGCGCACGTCGCGCCGATCGCGGACGTCTTTCAGCGTGCTTATGAATTACTGGCGATTTCTTACGAGAGAGCCATGGAAATTGATACATCAATGATCAGCATTGCAGATGTTCCCGGCGACGCAATGCAGTGCCGTACATACATCCAAAATCGATCCGCTTTCATTTATCTCGGTTATTGTGCATCCGATCTTAACACGAACGACTATCTGCGTGGCGTCTTCGATCGATCGTCGAACGTCCAAATTCAGCGAATTTACATTTGCGTCTAGTTACAATAATCGATCGTACCCGGTTTTGATCGACGTCGATGTCGCGTTCCCGACTCTCGTTGGCGTGTATCCAACGAGACTTTCACGAATAGCGTGAAAAAGAAACGTGCAAAAAGAGTGTGGCGTTTACAGATTGAAGTCAGCAACTGGGACAAATAATGCCATGTGGACTTTTTTAATCCTACTAAAAGAAGAGAATCCACGGCAATAATTTCCCTCGGAAAAGCACGACTACCGCGGTTGGAAAAAAAGAGCAGAAAAAGACACACAGCTAGACGCGAGAGAACGCTTTTTGCAAGACACGTTTCCGCAGATAATATGGCTTACGCCACCGTAATTGTTATAAGCAGAGAGATTTCGAGGGCGTCTCTGCGAAACAGAAAAAAAAAGAGATTGTGGTATCCCCAATTATACGTGACTACCGATACCCTTACCTAATCATTGCCAGAGTAAATAATTGATAGCAATCGAATAATTGAACGATTGATTTTTTATAAATAATGCCTCCATGTGTGTTTAATTAAATCTAATTTTATTGATTGTTTCTACCTCCATCCGAATTCAAGAATTAGAAAAAAATTTCAGTCGTAATATCATACAAAAAAAGAACGTTACAATATAAATGCCTCCATGTGTGTTTAATTAAATCTAATTTTATTGATTGTTTCTACCTCCATCCGAATTCAAGAATTAGGAAAAAATTTCAGTCGTAATATCATACAAAAAAGGAACGTTGCAATATAAATATCAGGTGATTGCATAAGTTCGTGCCCGATTTAAATATAAACTTCCAATATTATTAATCGTCTTCAGAAGAAATTTTATATTATCGGTTTATTTAACATGATTTAAACATTGGATCAAAAGAGAGTTCAATGTAAGTTTAAAGTTTTTAAATAAGCGTGACATATTTTCACGTATAAATATATCTTCAAAAAATGATGTTTGTAAACTCTCAATAATTTTGTATAAAGCGCAATCATGATTTAATGAGGAAATGTACAAGTTACGACGGAGAAT
>NW_021848825.1:2130841-2135841 GCF_003651465.1 Formica exsecta | reverse complement strand
GGAGAATACCGAGCATATTCGAAACCAATTCCGCAGAGTTCCTCATCACTGGCCCGAACTTTGGCAAGATTACGAGTCTGCACGGATATTGTCTGGGTATATTACGTGTACTTGCTTGTACGCGCGCTTGCTCGCCTCAAGACCGTCTATGCGACAAATATATTCAGAATTATGTACACATATGACCGCGATAACTCGAGCAGTCTTTCATTTCCACGAAAATTTATCATTTACTCCATATTCATGTTTTCTTGATTACAAAATATGTTTCTCAGGACTAAAACGAATCAATCGCAGAGTATTTCTATGCTGCATTCTCGTGTGACCTTTTCAATCGTTTAATTTTAATAGTGAGTTTATATATAGTCGTGTGATTTTATATATACAACATATAATAATCACACACGAGATGTACAAATAATTTTTGGAATACATATTCTTTACGTACCATTTAAATTAAGCGATGTATTCTCGTTGCTCAATTTAATTTCCTGCTTAAAATTTTTCTCACTCGAAACAGATGACCCAATTTTCTTTTCGCTTTTTCATGATATTAGCAATCTTCCTCTTTCTCTCCCGATAATCGGTGGCAATGATTACGCATGCATAAACATATTTATTCGCAAGATCCACGATTGAATTTTTCATTTAATAAAAGGAGATAAAATCATCCGTGTCATCCGTGTCGCTTCGAATGAGCGAATCATTGTGCGACTTGCGCGAAGTTAAACCGCGAATGAACGTGCATCGGATACCGTTAAGGAACTTACGCGAGCTTCTATTTCGAATAAATATGTCATCGACATAGTCATCATCATTGCTGGCGTCGCCCTTCACTGACGGCGCAAACATTACGTGTATGAACACATACCGATAGAGTAGGCACTCTACTAATTCATGTTAGCATCGTGGATGCTTTATTGGTCCAGATTAGAACGTGAATAGAGCAACCGAGCGGCTGCAAAATCGCCATCGCGTATCCATTTCCGCGAGTACATTTCCCCCTATTCCTCTACTAATCGAATCATATGACCGAACAACATGAGGGGTTAAATGTGTTGATAGTTTTGCGCCGGTAGTCGCTTTATATTCACAAAGCGTTGATGTGTCATGAATCATTTTACCACCAAAGCTATATCATTACATTGCATTATATATCATCATACTGGATATACCATTATGTTCATTAGTATAATATTCGAGTAAATTCGTGTGTTTACTTGTACAAGTCAATGTAAAATATTTAAATTTATTTTGAACCTCTATTAAAATAGTTCTATATTTTAATAATTACAAAAAATGTAGTTGTATAAATAATTTCACATAATTTTATAGAATTTTTACTTGTTATCTTTGTTAATATTGATAAAAAAACTTTGGAATCATAAGATTTAAACAATCGATTAAATAATGTTCAAAAATGTATAATACATTATTATCGAATAAACTTATAGCAAACTTATACAGCCTTTTTCATTACCGTAAAACACACTTCGTTTTTTGTTGTTTGAAAATATAATATAAATGTATAACAATAAAGTAACAATCATCATCCGCCAGCAATATATTAATCAGATGATGAAGTAAAAGATATTAAGGCATGCAAAGATTTTCAATAATGTTTTATAAAATCTTACGTATACATTAAGGATGATCCAAGATTTCTGGAAGTACCAAGTAATCTTTCAACGCACACTCACCTGCAATAGAAAATAACATAAGAGGTTAATTATTTATCAAAATATCATAGGCAAAATTTTAAGTATAAGATTTTATCTCGATCTAGAAACACGCATTGCCAAAACGAATCATTGTATGTAGTACAACTTATACGGAATGTTAGAAGCGCTCAGAAAATATAACGAAACATATCTGTGTCGAAATATTCCACTGAGAACGTGTACTATTGTAATACGGGTATAACAAAGTAAATGCAAAAAAGAAAATTCCACGTAACGAAGAAAAAAGAAAAACCAAAGAAAATAGGAAAAGCACACGTATATTAAATGTTATCAAGAGAAAATAAGCGTGGCATTTTTGAACAAAGAGAAAAAACGAATTTAAGATTTCAAATGATCGCAAAGCATAAAAGGAAGAGCGAGAGTGATTATTGTGTGCCATGAGGAGCGTGCCCTAAATTTTCTTCGTTTTCTTATCCCAAATCAGCGATAGAGAGAGGGGGAGAATAAGATTCAGCGCAAAAGGAGACTAGAATGGTCGGTCTGAATCCAAGATCTACGCTTTGTTTCCCTCTTCCTCGTCGATCTGTGCAAGTCCTTCTAAGACTCTCTCTACCCTCCTCTTGTGCCTATGGTTGAAACTTCGGCAACGAAACTTTCTTACCAATCCCCGACCTCGAATTCCACCCGCAAGACTCGCTTACGAGGACCATGGACCCACAACCCCGACGTCTTTAGACGGGATCACAAGCGCGCGCGTAACGACTTGGCACGAGCCAATGCACTCATGAATTACTTTAAAGAAAAACTTTCTTCTTCGAATATCTGAATCGTCCTTCGTTATTAACAAAAGTTGAAGTGAAGGACACCGTTTATTATCACATGTGTGTTAGTCATTTAAATATGCAACATTGATAGACAACGTGAATCAATGTAGAGTCTTATTAAAATTTTTTTAGATCACGTATTTCAAGAGCGCGACAAAAAGGATAAAATAGATATATTGATTTTAAAAATATATAAAATGATAATAATATATGAGATATTGTATGATTAAGCTATCAATAAAATATTATATATGATAATAAAAAAGAAAATGCTAGTATCGTCTCTATAGAAATATTTCCAAATAAAAGTGTTTAAAATGTATTATCGCATAAATAATTAGAAATTTTGTAAATATCTAAGAAAATATTATACTCTCTTTTTTCTCTCTCTCTAATTTTTTTTCTTTCTCTTTCTGAAATACAAGCGCGCATTATCGTGCAGCTGAATTATTATATCAGTGATGGAAAAGGAGTTAAATTTTTCGTTCCGCATCGCTGTCAACTGCTGCAGAAGCTACATCGCGCTGCGCTCAATTTCAAGAATATCGTATCGTGAGACCAATCCGTCAAGTTGCCTGGAATGTGCCTGAGAACTTGCTTAAGGTGTAAAGCGAATGACTGATGAGAAGATGTATACGATAGTGAGATTACTTTCCAGCATAATTTATACGCGCGCATCTGTTTCGGAAGTGCAATGTTTTATCATAATACGTGCTTCCAATCCAATGGCGAACTCCAGATGACTGTCCGGACGCATTGTCAGAATGAAACTTAAAATATGTGCTCCGCTTGATAATAATCCGATTGCGCGAAAGTAAATTGTAATTTACATGTGTTTACGATATAATCGTATCGCGAAAGAGAATTGTCGATACGCGATGCTGGACGATGACAAAAATAATAATAAATTGCGACTGTCATAACAATTATACGTGCCAATGGATTCGCAGACATTGAGGGTAATTTGGAGTGTGCAAACGCTTCGATTAACACATTGTTATCCATTCGTAAACATAGTATACTTGCCCGTTTACAAGCTACTATATTATACTGTAATAGCCCCATAAAACCATATAAACAAGTGGGTAGTTCCTACGTGAACAGTTGCTGTCATGCAAAATCGTAAATGCGTCATTACACGTAAACCGATAATATCTCATTAATTCATTCGCATCATATTTTCACACTGAGTGTATCTATATCTATAAAAATAATTCCGATTGGAAAATACTTTTATGGCGCGATTAATAGAAGAGTAAAATTGATCGGGATGATATATTTCCATAGTTCATAAATTACAATCGTCGAATCCAAGCACAGGAAAATTAGGACAAAGTTGTTGTGTACGTGAGATAGAATAATTGACATAGACACAAAATATTCGGCTTATATGATAACAAGATTTAACTACTGATTACACATGCGACCTGAAAAGTGAAGTAAAAGAGCGATTGAACAAATAAAGATGTTGCCGCAGCCTTCTAGATCTTATCTTGTAGGATGATAACCACATAAGCCAATCCCTCCCCGGGCGTTCACAAGTTTCAAACAGAGAAACAGCGGGGTGGCTCCAGGGAAGAAGTAGCATATACAAGAGATAACGGATGGCCACGTGGAGATGTGGCCCTTTTAGTCGCAGACGCAAAGATCGCAATCGCGGCTCAACTCGGGACAATGAAGAGGGGAAATCCAGAAGGAAAGGCCGGACAACAACAAATTCGAAAGATTCACGGGTATTTTTTCGGAAGAGAATTCCGTCTGCGAAAGCAGTCGGAAAAACAAAGGGAAGGGGATGCGACGCGACGCGACGGTACACCGACAAATAAAATTAAGGAAGAGAGCGGAGGAAAGTGAAGACCCGAAGCCGAAGAAAGCACAGGAAAGCAAGAGAAAACATGCTAGACGCGTATATCGATTACCGAGTCCGATGTCTCGAGCCTTAAACAGGACGAGAAAAAGGAGAACGTTACCGAAAGTACCGACCGAAATCTCATTCCCCTCTCGAACGACAAGCAAATCCTTCTGCGAGCTTTTCCGAGCCTTCGTGGCGTCACGGAATTCCTGACTTTCCGCCTGTTTCCGAAAAAGGCGACGACGCTTCCGCCTGTGACTCACAGAGATTTGCCGGAGGTCGAATTTGCGCGGTTATCGGGCCGATGCGACAGAATTGTCGAAACGACGACGAATTCCCATCACGGGACGACTGAATTTATTCAAGGATTTGAATAAAATTTAATGAAAACCAAAGCCGTACGTTATTCGGACAGTGCGCGGCAAATGCATTGTTCGATTCAACTATGAATTTAGCTATCGGAAAAAACTTCTATAATATTTTGCGCATTTAAAACTCAAATAATTGCACGATTTTCTATACCAAAGAATGAAAAAAATGTTACATATGAATTTAATAGTGAGCTGTTATATACTTTCTTATCTACTCTTTTGTCTAACCATTATTCATCAATAAATGTTTAATATATAAATTTATTTTATA
>NW_021848825.1:2106212-2130832 GCF_003651465.1 Formica exsecta | reverse complement strand
TATAAATTTATTTTATATATTACATAATTTTTTTTTTGCATAAGTACTCGTTCAAATCTTAATGAAAAAAAAGTCTCGCAAGAATTGTAAGAATAATAGTCCTTAAAGTTCTATCAAGTTACATTGCTCAATCTTTCCTGTTACTTTCTCGAATCAGCAGAATCACAGAAAAGAGCAGAAATCCTCCAATTCTCTTAAAATCTAGTAATATACTTTTCCATTTCTCACTCTCTTTTTTCTTTCGTATTCATCGACATATGTATGCAATAGCTTTATATAACAGCACAGTTATACACTGGATATGCTTTTTTTCCGGCGGTTTTAAGTTTCCATTTTTCAATAAAAATAAAGTTTTTATTTTTCAAATTCGATACAGCAAAACAAACAAATAATTCGAAATAATTTAAATGTACTTTTATATCGTGTAAACACAATCCCTCAATCCGAAAGTAAAATTTGTAAAGTGATATTTAGTTTTAAACAGATTTGCTATTATATATTTATAACATAATCTTCTAAAATCTGGAGATATCAGAGATATAATATTTATCAATAAAAAAGATAATAAATACACTTTATATTTAAAATTTTGATGACAAATGATCATATAAATTATCACGTAATTATGCAACTTTCTAGCGTCCATTATCTTTTGTTTAAACCTTCATTTATTTCACGTAAGACCTATTGAAAGTATACAGATCTGTTGAAATATTGCGAACTATATGGCGGTCATATCGTTAATAAACGCGGGATGGCGAGAATGGCCTTCGACCTTTTTTTTCGCTCCAATTCCTGTGAGAATCCCAAAATAGCGGTCCACTTTTCAGCGAGGAACGCTCGTTTTGCGCGTCGATTTTTAGGCCGCATCTCTTCCATTTCGGGAGATCGTTCTTTTCAGTAGATAATACGCGACCTCTTTAACCGTCTTGCTCGTGCCCGTTACCGGTGAACTTATTCACTCGATAATCTAATATCATGATCGTTTAACATTGGTATCACATGGCACCTTTAATATCAGTCTACCAAAGTGTATTGCACAAATTACCATGCATGCCGATAAGCAAAACGTTATTTTCGAATAACAAGCAGAATTACGTGGAGGTGCAATCTGTTTGTATCTCCTGATATACAGAGGCCATTCATTTGTTGATCATTCGATTTATCGCACGGCAGATAATGTACTGACAGATTTATATACCGGACTCTCTAGTAATTTAGATATAGCCTGTGTATATGAGTTTAAAAGAATATCTTTTAAAGAATAATTTTATATCTTGTTCGGGTTAATTTTTCAAAATTTTACCAATCGATTGAAGATGTTACTGTAAGATCGAAAGAAACTCGTAAAAATTTTCAAATATATAATATTATAATATATTGAAAATTTATCACAATCTCTTAATATCATAACGCGCATAATAATTGTTTGAAACTTGTAATTCAACTAAATATCGAAAATTATATCCATTTTAGATTAAACATATTTCATATATAAAGATATTAATACTATAATTAATATTATTATGTTATTTATATATTACGTATCAATATTTTATTAATTCTATTAGTTTATTTCGCTATCGCTTGCACTTTAATTATTATTGTAACCAAAATTACATTGGCCGATTAACAAAACCGATCTTACCAAGGCAGAGAGTAATTACGAAAAAAGAAGAAATGGCTATGGTCAATGAGATTAAATACCGGTCCTCCATTAAAAAGCACCACTAATTTGGGAGGCTTTTATACCTTCGGCCTTTTTGCACGATCTGGGCGCTAAAGCGATTATGGTCATGGTAATTCCACGAATTAATTCTTTTCGGACCCGCAACAAACAACTCTCTCTCTCTCTCTCTCTCTCTCTCTCTCTATGTACGCTATATAATTTTAACCTTAGTTGTGAAGTCATTGAACAATCTTTTCTAGCGTACAATATCTATTTAAATATTTTATATAAATATACTTCGATCGTGTATGTTAAATAAATAATCTTGTTTTATCAATCAAATTTTTTCGATTGGATCACTATAAAGAATAATTGCAATTACAACATTACTTCACTTTCGTACATACAAAATGTTCTGTGTATATTACCTGTACACAAAACACTTTTACTAGCAGTAAATAATTCGTACGGAGACAACTATTCACGAGACACTCCATTGGAATTAAAAAGTTGTCCCAGCTTATGCCACTGTTAACGATGTGCTAATTAATGATTAAAGTCACTCTATAGTTAGATCAAGTTTTAATTACTTTTATAAAACTGACTGTCACGCAAACTTTAAATGTCTTTAACTCAGCTCCGTCTACTTCGCCGAGAATAGTTTTCTTGTCCTACGATAATAACCGACTCTCTCTCTCTCTCTCTCTCTCTCTCTCTCTCTCTCTCTTTCTATCCGGCATCCCGTGCTTGTGTATTGTGTACGATCGATGTACTTCCGTCCGGCACGAAGTCAAACCTCTCGAGGGTCAATCGAGGGAGGCATGAATCCATGAATCTCCGAGTTGTCGCTGTGTCGCGCGTTCTCTCTCTCTCTCTCTCTCTCTCTCTCTCTCTCTCTCTCTCTCTCTTTCTATATATATATACATACCCACAAAATGGCATTATTATTCCAAAACTTGTACTACGCTTGTAAGTGAAAATCAGATGACCAGAATGCGCGATGGATAAACGCATAAGTAAGTAGTTAAATCTAGTAAAGCTGAGCGAGTGACATATTCAATTTTTTCGACTGCTGTAACTTAAACAATTCTATTTGCATAATGAAAATGTAAAATGCAACTGCACTATCATATAATGTAAAACAAGGATTATGCAGCGCAATATTTTCCCCTTATCCGCGATGGTTCGCGCGTTGCTGACAGTCCAGGGGTTCCCGTCGTCCTACGACGAAATTATTGCATCGTTGCGATTCACAATCTCACTCCCTGGCGCACATCGGGCGTATATATGTATGTTTATGTGTCGCCTTTAATGACGCGCCCACCCCTCATGCGCTTACGGGCACTTAAATACCGGGCTTAATGGAGTGGAATTAAGGCAAAGGAATAACGCGTTGCTGACGTCCAGGGGTTCCCGTCGTCCTACGACGAAATTATTGCATCGTTGCGATTCACAATCTCACTCCCTGGCGCACATCGGGCGTATATATGTATGTTTATATATGTATGTATATATATATGTCGCCTTTAATGACGCGCCCACTCCTCATGCGCTTACGGGCACTTAAATACCGGGCTTAATGGAGTGGAATTAAGGCAAAGGAATAACTCATTCGTACGCATAAGGGGTGCGCTACACCCCCCGACCGACCTTTAATAACTTTATTTCGGCGCGGGGGCTCTCCCGCCTCTTCGGTCGCACTCGATTCGGCCACATAAAATCTCATGGACGCACCCCGAATTTTCGAGGAGCAGCGATTAAATGGATCGATCTTAATTCATCCTCGGCCGTGTATTCTTGTGCTTGTAAAAAGAAAACTACAATATATCTCCCTTTTCAATATCTCCATTTATTGGAATATTCTAAACCCCTTTAACTGGAAATATAACAATTGTGTACCAAGGAATGTAATCGCATGATATTTTTACAGCGGGGTTTTTATCGAAAACAAGAGAAAGTAGAATTATTTTTCGAGATTTAAACATATTCCAAGGATTTCGCTGAAATTTGTGTTCATGAATTAATAGAATATTTTTATTACACAAATAAAATAACAATCTCTATATTATATCCGTATTTGTTTAAAAAAATTAATGTATTTCTTTTGTTTGGAAGAGTAATTTTTCAGAAACTTTTTTTTTTATACGTTGCCATCTAATATTTTCTGATAACATAAAAAAATCAATGCATACATTTTATAAAAATAAGAAAATTGACCATGGAATATTTAAATGTTTAATCATATCGCTAGTGCACAATAATATTTGCAAACAATTAGAAAAATATCTTTCATAAAGATATTTAATGGACAAAGTAATGTGTAATAAATGAATTAAAAAAAATTAAGTTCTATTTGTGAAACTCTATGATCATCCGAGGTTGATTCAGAAACAAATCACGATTAAAGTTTAACTAAAATACAAATTTCACGTATACTGAAATGGATATAATCCTCATCAAGAGAAAGTGCCCGAGTTTTAGCGATCCGGGATTGAAACAGAAATACGTAGTCCCTAGTTATTGACCGTATCGATGAAACTCGAAATTGTGCCGCCGAAGCAATCGTGACCAGCAGATTTTTATCATTCCACGGCTTTCGCCGGTTTTACCCTCGCATCGACTATCATCATGCCTATCGAGTTGTCCACTTACAACCCCGGCTCACCTACACGCGCATGCCAGATAGAAGCTCGCGGAAGGGTAAGGTTCGCCTGGATTTCCAATTAAACTTTGGCAATTGTCGTGCTAATTATCCGCTCTCTGGACATTTTCCAGATTAAATAAACTTTGAGAGAGAGAGAGAGAGAAAGGGAGGAGGGAGAGAGAAATATACAGATAAGTGTTAGGCTGTCATCCCAAATTTGTTGGCGTGATTAATATTAATTATCAAATAAAGTCGCGCGTTCACGCAAAAATCACATTTTTTACAACAATATATTTCTCTCAAAAATTTCATACTACACATTGCCATAAAATGATATTGTACAATATAAGAAAAGCTTTTACTGTGTTCATAAAAATATCTCGATCAAACTAATACAGTGTTATTGCGTAAGAGGATAAAATAATATTATAGAAAAGTTATCTCTCCTTCTCTCTTTATTTATCTTTAGTAAAATGTGTTCTTTGCGACACCTATAAAATCGCACATTATTTCCTCTTTGAGCAGAAACTTGAAAAACTTGCTTCGTGTTATTCAAGGAAAGTCTTCTATCGTAATAGCGGGGTTTCTAAAGAACAAAGTCGGTAAAATTCGAACCGCGGTGCTGAAGTAAATTCAACGTGGGCTGAACAAAACCTCTCAAGAAAATCTTCCGTAGAACAAGTACCAGGATTGCAAAGGCTATATACTCTATACCAACCGAGTTCTCTTTCATGCGCTCTAACAGGTAGGTTAACCGCAGTTGACAATACTCGACAATGTGGTGGGAAAATTCGCACTCTTCGCGCCGGGACGACACCCTTCTACCTGCAACTATTCTGGCACGTTTTTATCTCTCGAGCACACCATTCCACCCGCTCGTTCTATCAAGGGAACTCTTTGTCATCTTTGAATTCTCCCCTTCGAACAATTCTTTCGATTTCGCCGGCGTAACTGTCTTTATCATTTATCCGTCATATGATATAATTATCTCCTATTTGTTTTACTGCTTCTCACTTCCTTCCCTTTTTCCTTCAGGCTGCTAACTTGGATAGCAGTAATTATTTTAACTATTTCTTATTGTTAGTTTCATTAGTTAACAATATTTCATGTTTCATATTACTTTTCTTTAATGTACATCTTCTATGTATAAAATTTTAAACAAATTTGTGTTTTATGATAAATATTATTTTATTGAAAGTTACCTTCTCTTGTCTTTCTTTCTCATTCATTGTTATTGCCTTTCTTTCAATATAATGACCTGATATAATGATTCGTAATTGTAAAAATGCTTCCAACGATAAAGGAATTCAAACTTTTGAAATAAACTTAAAAATAGCATGACTGCGATCCTTCTGTATAAATACAATTCTATTCAGGATAAACTTTTGTATTCTCTATACTTCGTCTTATTGTTCGCAAGAGTTGGAGAGATCGCGACTCTTTTACAGTTTCTGTATTTTCTCGAGACGATTGTTATTCACACACGTTAGACAGTTAAAGAAAAATTCATCGAGATATAGATACCAAGGCTTTTCCCGACGTAATTCGATTACGCGGAAAGACAAGTTCTAGAGACAAGAGGTATCAGAAATTACATTATACCGACCATCGGAAAGTTGCACGTGTACTTTTCATCCACAGAATCCGCAAAATGAAAAGAGTACGTCCGGGAATGCTTAAGACATTTCTCGAGATAATGAAACGGCATGAAAAAAGTTTGCAGCGAACGTCAAGAATCTTTATGCATCAAAGCGAAAACTTATTCTCGCGTTACACAAGAAACGACATGCTACATAAAGAAATTAGTATTATTGTCTGAATGTTAAACTTTTATTATTTCAGTCGCGGTATTATAAGATGCTTTTATATGCTGTGTAAAAACAAAGTTTGCTTGCTGCTATCGTCTCTCAAACAACGTCAAACTTGCTCATGGCTACCGAATTCTTAGCTTAAACTTGTATTGTACCTCATTTAATTATCTATACGAACACACTTTTTTTTACATAATATATTTTTCTTATTGTTCGCCTTTGTGGATAAAATTATTATAAAATTAATTTTTAGAAAAACTTTTTAAAGATATACTATATATATTGATATGTAGTAAAAAGTATAGAGCATCTGACTTACAACAAATATAATATCGTAGACATTAATACATAGGATCATAATAAAAGTTGTTGTCTACATAGCAGGATGATAAAGATGTATGTAGGTCGTTTTATTTATAGCCCTCAGGCAATATCACGACCAACTTTACTTGAGCACCTGGTACATAGAAACACGGGTCTATTACCCGACTGTGTGAGAAGAGACAGTACTCTCTCGACGACTACCACATAGTCAAACGACTCCTCGCCAGACTTTCTGTATGCCGAATATAAAGTAGCATTCCGCGCGAATGTGCGTATATATGTATATATATATATGTATAGAGTGTCTCAGAATCCGCGGTAGATGTATTTCGTCAGTGTCTTGAAATATTATTAGAATAGGAACAGAGAGATCAAATATATTATACTCTTATAATTTTTCTCTCCTAAGATAATGAAATATTCTTACAAATATACAATCTAAAAGATACATAAAAATTCATCAATTATTATTTTTGTATCTTCTAAATGAATAACTAACATCAATTTTGCTTTTTTTTTTTATCTGTATCAACAGAAAGGGAAATGCTTTATAAATCTTATGATGAAATTATTTCATTAAAAATATCACAAGAGAGATTCAGAAGATTAAACACCCAGTATATACACGCGCGCAGCGTATTTTACAGTTGCTTGTAAGCATGCATCAGTGCCATCGTATCCATAAAATTCACGTAAAGGTACACCCAACGTGTGAACCAAAATTTGCGGAAATGTGAGAAAAAGAGGGCAGCTTTGTTTGCTCGACTGCTTTCTTCGTCCCCACTGCATTAGGTATTTTAGCACCTCTTGTACTTATTCCCGCTGCTACAAACAACCAAAGCACCGCAGCCTAGATGGTGAAAATGCGAATGTTCTCGTTTTCTTTCGAAAAGATGAAAACTACTCGCGGAGAGCTGTGGACAAAGACAAATAGAAAATCTTCTACGTGACAGCTATTCTTTGTGCGCATTTTTCCTTGCCTTGTTTCTTTGATGTAAAAATTACATTCTCCTTGCCGTCTGCGAAAATGGACTTCAGAAATCAGTATCTTCTTGGTAACGAAAAATATTAGCACATATCGTCAAAATATATATTAAAGAGAAAAAAAGCACGCGATATAATTTAATATTAACAGGAAACTATAAACCCTTCTAAGAATCAACAAACATACATATATATAAATAGCGAATGCGATTATAAATGTATAAAACTGCTAAAAAAGTTATTCATTAAGGAACTGTCGACTGTGAATATCGTCCTTAATACGTGATTATCGCAATTTCTCTCATAGCAATTAATATCCGTTGCGGCAGGAAATCGACGCGATAAGAGCAGTAAATGGTCGGATAAAATAAATGTAACAACTGCGACGGTACGAAGGACGTGATATATTTCCTGGCTCTCCCCGCTGTTGTGCTATTTATATCTCGTTAGCCGCTCCTTCGAATCAGTCCCTCTCGATATAGGGATCATCGTCGAGGCGGATGCGCTCGATTCTTCATCGCAAAAAAGGACCCGACGTATAGCGCCGTGATGAGGGAACGAACGAGAGGAGGCAGATACATGAATACACGAGCGGAAAAGAGTTTTAATTCAGCTGAGCTACCCGGATTTTTCCTCCAAAATTTCGCAATTACGGAGTCTGTCTTTCTATCTCTGCTGCTCTGCGGCTCGCAAGGGCATCGGTATTCGTCGCTCGAACGAGTTTACTTGAAGGAATCAAAGACGAAGCAGATAGTGCATTATGGTGGTGTCCCAGGAAGCGTAGCCGTGGAATAAGAAAAAAATATCGCGTTTCTGCGATTAAGACGAAGACGAGGAATATTTTAAATAAACTTTGTCTATAGAGAAAGAGAGTGAGAGTTAGAGAGAGAGAGAGAGAGAGAGAGAGAGAGAAAAGCATCTTCCAACATCTTAAAGCACATATTTTAAGAAAACATATTTACATATATAGAACACTATATAAAATAATTACAAATATATATAAAGATAATGGAAAAGTAAGAAAATATAGATATATATCAAAACGTAAAAAGTAAATTTACATAAAGATCGATACAGTGTAAAGAATAAGAATATAAATATATATATCATGAATATAGAAATAGACTTTAGTAATCATAACGATATATATTCTATATCAAAATAAAAATTATGCCTTAAGAAAGAAATGACGAATAAATTTTCAACAATTAATTGAAAAATCGATTGCTGCATAAATTCACCAAATTATGAAGAGTGACAAGTAGTTGATAGAAAGAAAAAGATATATAAAAAAGAGAGGAATTCCGAGACCGATGAGAGGAGTTTGAGCGCCGTCGATCCAACTCTACGGATGCAGACAGCCTCTCACACAACGGATGGGAAGCGGGACGACGGAGAGAGGAACGATCGGAGGGGAACCGGTTTCATTCAACCGCCATTTAAAAATTCTGGAACCGCTGCTCTTGGAAAAATAATCAACGGACGAGCGGTGCTGGGTTGCGTAACTCTTAGAAAGCGGCTCTCCGTCCGCAGATAGGGAGGAATGATCGGCGTTCGGGCGAGCGAGCGAGCGAGCGAGAAGACGGCAAGGTGGGTAAAGAGAAACGGAGACGAAGGGAGATCGGCAAGTATACGGCGTGGCGATACCGTAGATGGAACGTCGTAAGCCTGCCTCTCCGTCTGTAGGGAACAGGCATGAATTTCCTCCTCCTTTGAATGCGTGCGCGCGTATCTGCTCTCGCGACGGGTGTGCCGGTTCCGGTTTCGCCTTTGATAAGCGATATCGATTCCCGATGGGAACGCATCTCCTACACTTTACTACGTCTACGACTCCGGATCTAAGAGACGTTCCGTGAGTGTGTGTGTGTGTGTGTGTGCCTGTGTATGTTCTTTTTTTTCAGATTCTTTCCCTGTCCCGGGGGTATGTACATTTGGATGTAACGAGGTGCCATTCGGCGCGATCGTGTTGCTACGCAAAAGTTTGCGATAAAAAAAAAGTAGATGCTCTTATCAATGAGCGATTCTTTAAAGAATGTCATTTGACTTTTTTTTAAACGAACATATTTATTTTGTATATATTATTCTTGCTTTTCAGATAAAAAGAAAAATTCAAAGTTCAGTTTCTAATATTATTAATTTTTAATTGTAAGGAGATAATTTAAGATTTTTGATGGAAGAAGAATGTTTAATTAATAATATTAATGTAAGCATGTGAATAATCGCTCATTTTACTAATTATTTTAATTTATAATTATATAAATATAAAATGTATATAATTATAATATATATAATATATTATATATAATTATAAGAGGTAGAATACTAATTCTAGAATACACTATTATGAGTATAATCAGAAAAGTATAATTATATTATTTTACATGACTTTATCACAATAATTATGCTAGCACTGCTTATATTTATAACCAGTAAAAGAAAAGAGTATATGTGCTATTAATTACAAATTTATATTAATGTTAAAATTTAATTTGGATTCTCTAATCGGATAGAATTTCGCACCATTCAACTAGGAATAACTTGCTTAATGCCAAAGATAATATATTTTAATGCATTTAATGTGTTATTACTAAAGCATCGTTATTCGAAATTCGTTCGTACCATATAATCCTTGCGTTAAAATAAACCCGTCGTGATATATAATCTCGCGATTTGGAAGATAAGTATAATATAATAGAGGTAGATTAACTACAAATGACGAAAAAAGTTCTAACGATTCGCTATCGCTGTATATTCTTGCGGTAAAAGTATATGGAGAACGAAAGCTTCGGCATGTTCCCTTCGTCCCGAAAAGTCACCGGATATTTTTTACACTGCGGTTCAATAATTCTCGATCCGTCGACGCATAAATAATGAATGCCGGTACGCCGGCGGGGGTGTAAATCAAATCGACGACAGGCGTTTCATTTCGAGGTCGATTTGTCTCGCGCCCGAGAGCGGGATGGCGAAACGGACGAAACACCGCGCGTTTCGGGCAGCGCCGCCGGAAGCACGTGTTCGTGAAATATCGTGGCGTGTTACTTCAAACGCCACGACATTTCGAAACGTGCTGCAGGTCGACAGTGAGAGAACGGAGAGAGAGGGGGAAAGAGAGAGAGAGAGAGAGAGAGAGAAAAGAAGAGAAAAAAACAATCATAGCAAAATGTAAAGCCCACACACCATCTACAATACTGGTTTTACTACCGATAAAATGAATAAATCGTTTATTCTGGTTGAAATGCATGGAATTCATTCGTGAGTTAAATTTATCGTTAATCGTCCATCGTTATTTGGACGAATGAGGAACAATTAGTTTAAATTACGAATGTAAATTATCTTGATGGAAATTGATTTTAGAAATCATATCTTTTTTCACATAATGTTTATTTAATATTTATTTCATTTCGTTTTATATTGATCCGATAGCTCAATTGCAGAATTTAGATCGAGAAAGTTCTTGAATTAATTGAGTGAGAAAACTTAATTTATTACTTTCAATTACGTATTTGTGCCTTAGTATATTATTATTTGTATTTGACCGATTCGAATGCATATAGGTTTCAGAGTATTGCAGCAGCATTATATTTGTAAAGTAACAAAAGTTTAAAGTAATATTTTTGCAATGTACATATACACACACAAACCACGAATTCTTCTGTATTTTCTTATTCTTTTTTTCATATATGTGCTGGTTTATGAAATAAATTCTATGATTAAATCGCAATGTCGTAATAATTAAAAAAGAATAATTACGTTCTATCTATCAAATTAAAAATAAAACTATACAACACTATATTCGATGGTTAATTAAAAGTAACTTTTCATCTCATAATACTTTACTCTTTAAAATTTACTCAACAATTCTCTAAAGTGATAAATACTTTTACTTTGACTGCTTCACTGGCAACGTAATTGCGCGGCTAACATATTTTCTTTCTCTTTTCTAAATGTGCTATAAAAAATGATAGGTGACCAATCCGAATGATTAAAAATCCCTCGAGCCCTTACCAAATGGCATTGGCCGGAAAAGCCATTCGTAACGAGCCAGTCAGACAATTACGTGGTTCGTCCGTTAATGAAGTTAACGACCATCTTAAGTGCCTCGCGGAAACGAGACTCGGCAAAAGCTCCTTGTATGCCGTACCGATGTGAACACTACTTTACGATGAGATATGAACGGAGAGAATAAGGGCCGAGATACGATAAAATATAAGAATGAGATAAAGTATAATAGTAGTAACGGTAGGTTTAGTACTAGAGCATTAAACTATAATTCAATTGAGTAATAAAAAGCGCACGTGTAATATTAAAACGTAAGAAATATAAGGAATAAGATATAATTTTGCAAATACCTATATGCATAACAACATATGTGCAATTAATTAACTGATAGCAATTAATAATAACAACAAGATATTATGAAGATATTACATTACAAATGCTTCAAAATCAAATGAAATAAACACAAACAACTATCTATTTTTAATATTTGCATTAGTTATTAATATTTCACTTTTATACACTGTGCATACATGAACTTTTATATCTATTTCTTACCGCTTTTTATCTTTTTTCATTGTATCTTTAGTTCTAACACTAGACATAGTTCCCACTCTAGATAGAAGCAAGTCTATTAATAGTTCCTCTAGGAACGTTTATTATAGCGAAACAGAATAAAACAGAAGGAAAAAAGTAATCAAAAAATAATCCTATTATAATTAAATTAGCAATTGGAATATGAAAATGTAAAATAGAATTAAGATACATCACATGGTAGCAAATAAATCGAAGACTGTTATTAAGATTGTGTTAGATATTATTTCATGTATTATATAAGAGAGGCAAGAGGTAATATAACAAAAGAGCGAAACATCAAGAAAGAAGAAGAGAATGTAGAAGGAAAAAGAGAGGAGCGAGAGAGACAATCGACATCCCACGGGTTCGCATTACCATCGACCCGACCATGGTTAAACTCGACGTAGCTATTTATAGACCATGATTAAATACATACAGCCTGATCGTCGCGAGAATCCATGAGGGATCCGTGCGTCTTTTTTCTCGAAACTTTAGCGAGAGTCTCCAAATAAGGATCTTGCGATAGAAGTTGTTTCTTTTGCTCTGATCTCATCTCCTCGGAGAATAAACATTCTCTAATACAAAATATACTAAAGAATATATTATTTTTTTGATTGTAGATTCTGGAATTTCTGGTATTTATTACAGAATCGCTTTAAGTTTCTTTTTTTCTTTTCTTTTTTTTTTTAGAAAAGATTTTATTGCATTCTATCTGTGCATCTCTCTCTCTCTCTCTCTCTCTCTCTCTCTCTTCTCTTTCTCTTATTCTTTCAAAGAATTATCTTAAAATTGGGTTCATAATTTTGAGTAACATACTACACGTTTAAATACAATATTTAATTCATGTAAAAAGTGCGTCGATGAACACCCTTTTTCTCTCTCTCTCTCTCCTGGAAAGAAAATTCTTATAAATTTATTACAAAGATAATACAGAACAAAGCCTACACCGTGCAACGATAACCCGATAAATGTTTATTTATTATATACTGCGGCGTATGTTTTCGCGTAATTACAGTCTGTCCACAAATTCTCAGAAATAAGGTCGTCAGCCTGTTATTTTCTTCTCGCACGCCCTCCTCTCTTCCCACACATGCCGGTTAATCTAACCCTCCGATGTATTATTCAATTTCCATCGTTTATGAAAATTATGCACATGGAACTATTTTTTTAAGCAATCTCGGTAAAAACTGTTATTTTTAGAATTTTAGTAGATTGTTTTCGCAATAAAATAACTATGTTTCTTCAACAATATATCTTTTCGATCAATTTAAAATGTGACAAGTTTAAATAAATACAAGTCAGAATATTCTTTACACGAACATAAATAGATTTGTTTTTATAGAATTAAAAGTTGCATGGAATTTTATACAGCGATTGATTTGAACAATAACTCAGAAACTTCATCAAGAATCTGATAAATTCGCGTTGGCCGAATATATCTAAATTTAAATGTTAATATATAACAAACTAGCCGACCATAGCGCGCGATATATATCGTCATTGTTCATTCATTGTTTACAGACGAAGAAAGTATATTCACGGTGCGCTAGTATATATCGCCTGACAAATAGACAACAAGAGAAACGCGGATGGAACCGCGCCAATACGAAGAATCACGCGCGAAAAGAGAAACGGCCCGGTAAGCAGCCGTCGAGGGAAAAGGGAGAAAGGAGACGACGAACGAGGGCGTTATATAAAACGGGAGTTTTTACGAGAGAACGGTTTAATTGTCCGTGGACTCTCTCGCGGTCTCGGCGGCCGTTTTACGTCGCCGAGAATGCTGTAGAGTTACTCCCGTGCCAAGGCGCAATTCGCGTACCCTCCCCGTCTCGTGCAGCGCGACGAAATGCGAAACCGTTTCATTATCAGACACGACCGGGTTCTCGCTTTTGTAACCATCCAACGTGCAAAGAGAGACAGAGAGAGAGAGAGAGAGAGAGAGCGAATCTCTGGAATTCGCAAGGGAAAGATAGAGATAGATAGATGCTTTATTATGTTTCAGGCATATAGAAACTCGTAAGAACAATATGATCGAAATACATACGTAGCAAAGGAGGGAATTCTTGGATCGGAGAGAGAGAGGGAAAGAAGAAAAGCAAAACATATACGGAATATAGAATCGAATGTTGATGAGGATATAAGTTTAATATTCCGAATAGAGTGAAACATAGGGTCTGTTTTTTATAGCTGAACTGGCTGTACTAGTTCAGAGTTTATCTCTTTCTCTCCACATTGGAAGGAGAAAGATAAACTCTGAACTAGTGCAGCCAGTTCAGCTATAAAGAACAGACCCATACATACACATCGTGTAAAATTAGGAGAGACAAAGAGAAGCACGTTGCTTATAAAGACAAAGCGCGGAAATATATGTCGATTAATAATTATGCAAAATTTCACAAATATGTTGTATAAAAAGAGCAAAAACATAAAACATAGGATTTTCCAATGTTTATAACTAATAATATAGAATGTATATACATTTTGGATACTGATTACATGACACAGATAAGGAAAAAGATATGAACAGGGACTGTTGCACACAAATGAAGAAAATATGAAAAAAAAGATAATGGCAAAGAGGAAATGGAAATGCAACTGGTCAGATAGTCGATATGAATTTATTATGCGATGGAACGATCAATAACGCACTCTTATCGGGACAAGTAGTTATCGTTTTGTAATTGATAGGTATAATTGCGGAAACAATTTTTATACGATGCGTATGAAGCAAACCAATGGAGATATAGTATAGCTGAATAAAAAATAAACATCATCATAAGTATAGGTAAATGAATTACAAACATTAAAGATCATATAATTGGAAATAGTTGTGTAAGATGAGAATTATCTGTTTTTTTAAGCTTATGTGTTTGTGTGTGTATATATAAATTTCCGTTCGCAAAATAAATTATATAATTAAATAAATAAATATAATAAATATAAGAAACTTATCAAATATATAGAAAATTTTCCAAAATTTTTATAGCTGACAAACAGAACTCTCCAAATAAATTATCTCTTTCTTTCTCTTTCTTTTTTCTAACTATATCCGAATACAACAAACTTAAAGGACATTCGACTTATTTTTGAATAAAGTAATAAAAAAGAAACATTGTCATAATTTCTAAAGTGCACAACTGCATCGAAAGATCGGAGAATATTTTACAATTAATATTGCTTTTATTATATACATGTATAAATAATTAATTAAAGAGGCAGTATAATCTCGTTGTAAACTTTTTAAATAAAATCTTAGAAAAATACAAATTTTTTTAAGTTTAAAGCATAAATTCAGAGAAAAAAACTAGCCTGTATTTTGTTATAAAATAACGAAGTTATTATAAAGTAACGAAAATAATCCAGTTTCGAAAGATCAACGGTCAACTTTTCATCTCGAATATTTTAGCACGCGCATTCAAGTCTTATTTCATACATACGCGAGATACGTAGTTAAAACGAAATTATGATGCTCGAAATCAAATAGCTTACGCATCGTAGAATAGATAAAGCATGCTAAAGTCTCTAATTGATTGCCCGCGGAGCGTAAGCGCTTTCAGTCAGAAAGCGGATATTTACGAGTACGTTTCAGGGGTTTATGGGAATAAGTTTTATCTTCCGTGCGGAGGTCTAATGGAGCCGTATCGTCGTTCGAACTTAGACCCGTTTGCATACTGCATGCTGCGCGTTTTTAGCGCGGGTAATAACTGTCCGCATACACGTGCTTTAGGACGAACCTTAAGGCACTAAGAATGCTAAAATGCCCCCGGCATATGAATATGTATGCGTGCGAGAGTACAGACACTTTCTTCGTTCCTCCGCGGAGCGTTTAGGGATGCGTAAAACGCATATTGCCGGCAATAAATGTTTTATTGCGATATCTAGGCGCGCTATCGTAAACAAACGAAGGGGAAGTCGATAGGCGGAAAGGCGACGGAAACGATGTCGGATAAATTGCAAAATAATTTTTAGAACTTTTAAAGGGAATGAGAAGAATAATTAATCTATGCAAAATATTCAAAAATACAGAAATATATTGCTTACACAATTTTTAGCGACATTGAAATATATTCTTGTGCGTGCTAACTGATATACACGTACTCCGTATACGCACGCACACAATAATCGAGAAAAGTTGATATAAATAGTTCTCTCTCTCTCTCTCTTAAATGTCACCAAATCTATCTTTGTAATTTTATGGTAATGATAGAATATCCACGAAACACGCCGAAGACGCGGGGAAGCCGTGGGATGAATCCGAATTCTTCTCGAATGCTTTCAGCAATGCGACAGAGAAACGATGAATAGCGGAAGAAGAGGAAAGGGAACGCGGAGGATAGAATCACGTATCCGATTTCGAAGCGGCGGTGCCCGCGGTGCACTCTTAAAACCGACCGGCGCAGCCTGCGACGCGGTATGCAGCAGCCGGAATTCGCGGGGTCGTAACCGCGACCTATCGGCGAATATTGGATGCCGTTGCATGCCGTTGCTCACCTCGGCATACCAGCCGGGCATACGAAGGAATGCGTGCCCTACTGCGCAATGGAAAGCTTCCCCGTCCAAGGTTAGATGTCGAGGAGAGTACGTACCATACGTACACGTCCGTACATCTACGGTCACGGTGAATGGGCAGGGAATGGATTATAACGTTCCCCGCATTCTGTTTATGCTCGAAAATCGATACGCGCCCGATCAAAACACGATATGTAAATGAGCCCGGGCGATCGCGTACGGAATGACGAGCGCGTTTTATTCTGGAGAAATGCGCGATATTCGATTCGACTCGATAACCCCGGGGGAGCGTCGTAAATGTATAACCATTAACGGGACGAACGTTTCCATTTGCAAATGTGAAAATGATCGCAGCGTGTGTATCTTGTTACGCGGTTTTCAATTATCATCCTGCAAAATTGTAGATACAACGACACAAGTGACTCGGAGACAATTTTTCGATTCGGTATTATATGTATCTTGTTTAGCTGTCAAAATTTATTTTCTCTCCATGTGACAAATGTCAAATCGATTTTTCTACATGTAATATGTCGCGCGTCTTAAGATTTTATTTTCTAGAAGATTATCTATTTTAAATGATACTAATTCACACATTGCATGCATATATATATATATATATATTACACCATACAAAAATCAATTTTCGAATGTATGCAGAAATATATACGGCCGCTTTCACGAGAATCAATATAGCCAGACAAACAATGTTTTCTCACACTTTCTATCCTCATTTGCATTTAGGAACGACCAAGCACGAGTCATGTTAATTACCCGTAGGTTGATTACTTTTTTCCGCGAGAAACCTGAGACCTCGACCTTTCAGAATAGTGAACTAGCCGCTGCACGTTGCGCCATTGAAAATTCTATTGTACAGCAACTCACGGTAGCGTACACTTAACGAGATAATACGCAGAAAGTGCATACAACAAGATATGACCTGAATTGACGCGGCTAGCAAATCTCTGTTTTTTTCCGCCTAGATTTAAAGTAGATATGCAACGATTATTTAGTGCAATTTCTTACCGTTTCTTGCTGTACGCTTTTCGGCACATGACTCATTCAATAAGACTGTTTATATGTACTTTGCATATATTATAGTCTTAAAAGCTTTGACTGTCAAACCGTATTTTATTACCCCTATATATATATAATAAAATAGGATGTCTTGCTGGCAAATTTCTTTTCTATTATAACATACACACAAATAAGAAATATACTTTTTTTATATATATATATAAATACAACTTATTTGTATCCAAAGCTTATACAACTATAAAATTAATAACAGATTTAAGAAAAAAAGTATATTTCTTATTTGTGTGTATGTTATAATAGAAAAGAAATTTGCCAGCAAGACATCCTATTTTATTTTATTATCTCGAATATTTCAAAATGTGTATATATTATACTGTCGCTCAATAATCAACGCTATTTAATAATTGGCGCAATATAAAAAAAAAATTATCTTTGTTATTACAATATCTAAGCAATCTTATATATTTTATGAGTGAGACTATTAATCTTCTTTCTTAATTTGCTTGTATTCACACTCTAGTTATAATATAAAGCTACGCTAAGACTTCTGTGGTGGACGTGTTAATTTGTTATCGACGTAATAAATCGCATCGCTACATTTCGGATCTTTCTGTCCTAAATACTTGCTTCCGGGATTTTCTTGGACCGCGAACTTTCGCCGGGTACAGGAAGTTCCCATTGAAATGCGCAGAGACCCATTGAAGTGGAAGTCAGTTTCGGAACTGGCGAAATAACAGCCCGGCGGGCAACGTGCTGTGAATCCTCCGCTTGGCGGAACGGCGCCCGGACGGGCGAGATGCGAATTCGTAATTGACATAGAAGCGATTTCACTCGATATTCGAGGGATTCGGGGACTCCGAGTGCGACGCTCGTAAAATAAACGCTCGGTATGACTTTCCGTTGCCCGGCGGTAATTGCGTCCGTACCCGCGTGTTTACGAGCTCCGTAACTTAATCCCGCGAGCAGCAGAGAGCACGTGTAGAGGAAGTAATAGAAGAGGAGAGAGAGAGAGAAAAAAGATCAGCGTCATCCACCTTTGCGGATGTTCTTTTCCTCGTCTTGATATAGATACGCTACGCTATACGCGATCATTGTACGCAAGGATGAGTCATCACGCATTATATAAAGCACGTTGAACCGAAAAAAAAGCCAACTTACGAGATACCGTGAAATCTTTTGCGGGTTGCGTGTAAAAGCGTATTTATTCGGCCAGGAATGTACATAAATTTCGCGGTGGCTATCTATCATCATGTATGCGAAAATACGGAAGAAACAAACACGGCACTTGCATCGCGCCACAAAGTTGCTTTTAACGACCGCACGAAATCTCTTTTTTTTTGCGGAAAGGAATACCTCGCGTGATCTTGGCGATATCGTTCGAGACGAAAGATAACTAATACCACCAGTTGCGGTGTCATGGAGTGATGTTTGCGCGCGAGCTCTCTTGACAGACATTCGCACACGTGGCTCAATGGCAAGGGGTACGTACGTTGTCCCACGATGAATACGCATGAGCGTGAAAATGATAAAATCGTACGTATTTCCATCGCGCTCATCTCTCTGTTCCTTTTTTCCGCGCAGATCGCGAAAGAGGATGCGAAACACACGCTTGGCGTCGAAACGAACGAGCCATTAGCGTCGATATGCGATGTTTAAAAACCGCAAACACGCAAAGAGAGAGACGTGAGGTGTACTCGTGTATTCTTCTTCCTTCTTTTTTTTTTTCTTTACGTTACGACCTCGCGAACAAAGGTGCCCGCGAAAAAAAGAAAACCGATAATTATATTCTCATCACGCGAGATAATGCTATTGGATTCCTCGTCACCCGGTATACTCGGTATCGTTCCACAACAAGCTCGATGATAAGATTCTAACGAACGAAATCGCACCGATACGCGCAATTGAATTTACACGGCATAAAACGTTCGAGAGAAGCAAGAGCAAGACTTTATGCTTGGTAGCAATTCGAGTCGTTTACTCTCGCGCGAAATTACGCGCATCCGAGACTCTAACACTGCGTTATCTGCAGTTGCAATTACCGTGAGAGTAATTACGCCGCTGTGCAGCAGGTATACACGCGCGAGATATCGCGTTACTTTTATATTTCCGCGACGATTCCGGGAATTAATATCGTTGTTCGCGCCGTAAAGATCATTGGCTACTTGAAACCATCTCGTACGAAGACTCGCTAATGAAATAAAAACGCGCAAAGCTCGAAATGGATGTAATCGAGCCGCCTTTCGCTGCGGAATTATTTCAACAAAATATAGTTATAAAGATTTGAGAACAATTGCATAGATAAATTCTTTTGAAAAGTAATTATTATTTATACGCGTATAGAGGGCACGGAAACAGATTCTTAATTAGAGAAAAAAAAAGCAAGTAACGAAATATATTCCTGTAGAACAAGTTTTACTTTATTTTAAGCGGTTAAAATGTCACTAGTTTTAGATAGAAATAGTACGATAGCGTGGCGGATTGTATCAATTAAACGTATTCGACCTAACATACCGAAACACAACAGAACTGACCTACGCGCACAACTGTTGCACACATATTCGCGAAACCCCACATAGTTCAGAATTTTAGTCGCGAGCCTGCAGCTCGTTTCATCCTCCTTTCTTTTTCCGTTGTTTCGCTATTTTTAATTTCAGGATTGAAATTTTCCATAATACGGTTTTCAGACTTATTGGGAAAAAACACCGTCACAGTCATCTCCGCGTTTGCGCCTGTTTGCGGAAGATGAAAATGAATGAGCAAGAAATGCAGATGAAATGAATGGGCAGAAATGAAGCTTGTCATAAGGAATGCGCGTTCGGGTTAAGCTTTCTCTTTTATCATTCTTATTTGTACATCAGTCTTCTTTTCCTTTCAACTCTTTCATATTTTCTCAGCTTTTTCTAAGCTGTCTTCTCCTCACTTTTCTTTATAACGCAGCACTCATAAGTGATCAATTATATCTATTCTATGTGTCACTATATAATCTTTTTTTTTTATATTAAAAATCAAATTTCCAGTACTTCAATAAATTGAATTAACTTGTTTCAATGAATGCACCATTCAATTCCATTCCATTCTATGCTCATTCTTCCATCACCGAGTCTTTCTCCTTTGGGTTCTCGTTCGCGATGGTTCGGCTCGTTAAAAAAATCAAAAGGGAGAAAATAATTACGAGCGTACACAAATCCACCCTCGTAACGCTCGCTAGTCAAAGCTCACGTGACCCAGGGACTTCGCGACCCACCCTACTCCATTGGTCCACTTTCATGGTGGGTCTCGACACGATTTCGTGTCCGTGGTGCGTAACGAAAGCCCAGGAGGGAAGAGAAAAGAAAAGGAGCGAGTAGGAGAAAAAAGGAAGAACGCAAAATTGCGAATAGGGACGAGGTGCGCTGTCGCAGGATCGATACGTGCAACATGAGGCTCCCTCGGTTGCGCAAAATGTTCGCATAACGGGGATTTCACAGAAAATGATTAATCTTTCAATCGCGCAAACTGATCGAGGAATATGTACATTCTAAAAATTTTCGATATCATAGTCATTGGTTGTAAATGAATTCACTGTTATCGTGCATTAAACATATTTTAAAGTCAATATTTAGCAAGTTACTAATTTTCCCAAGGCTCATATCTTTGCGAAAATACAAACTATATAAATAAAACACATTATAAAACATATAAATCGTATATAGATTACGATGATATACATATATATATATATAGGCTAACAATAGCATGGTCTGTCACGAAGCTTCCCGAAGTGAATATCGATGACAACGTACACATGTTTATCGCACCACCCGTTACACACTCGTATCTGTCAACGTGGACTTGACAGTCTCCGCCAACGAGGAAAACGGTATAGCTAACAAAGCTCTAGGCATCACAGCTGCTGCCACTGTTGTCTCATTGACGCCGTGTTGCTCCCTCATCGTTCTATGAATAGATCTCGCGACCACCTTCGTCATAACTCCTCGTCGGAAACTTCATTAAGGCCTCGCTGTGCACTCAAGTGCGTATGCGTCGCGTCGCGTCGCGTCTAAGATCCTCATCGAAGAAGAAAACGGCTTTCGAACAGTTCGTCTAAATATGCGACTCCTTGCGTAATACTTGGTACAATAACGCGTTGTACTGATAAATGCACACATGCACACATGCGTGCGTCAAAGTGAATTTACACCGCTCGAGTTTTCGCTTATCATCTCACAATTAGACTCAGAATCATTTATATATATATATATATATATATAGGCTAACAATAGCATGGTCTGTCACGAAGCTTCCCGAAGTGAATATCGATGACAACGTACACATGTTTATCGCACCACCCGTTACACACTCGTATCTGTCAACGTGGACTTGACAGTCTCCGCCAACGAGGAAAACGGTATAGCTAACAAAGCTCTAGGCATCACAGCTGCTGCCACTGTTGTCTCATTGACGCCGTGTTGCTCCCTCATCGTTCTATGAATAGATCTCGCGACCACCTTCGTCATAACTCCTCGTCGGAAACTTCATTAAGGCCTCGCTGTGCACTCAAGTGCGTATGCGTCGCGTCGCGTCGCGTCTAAGATCCTCATCGAAGAAGAAAACGGCTTTCGAACAGTTCGTCTAAATATGCGACTCCTTGCGTAATACTTGGTACAATAACGCGTTGTACTGATAAATGCACACATGCACACATGCGTGCGTCAAAGTGAATTTACACCGCTCGAGTTTTCGCTTATCATCTCACAATTAGACTCAGAATCATTTAAAATAAAAGAATATGAAGTAGGTTATATATAGACAATGTCGCTATGAAGATAATCATCGCATCAAAAAATGAAATAAATGTTACTTCCCTAATTTGTTGATGTAGGAGCACAAAGGAAGAGAGAGAATAACCGTAATTTATAAAAAAAATACATATAATCTATATCTTGTACTTTAAGAAATCGTAATTTTAAATATTTTTAATTATATATTCACACAATATATGAAGCTATATACTCATTCGTTTCAAAGTTCACATTCAATATAGATTAACATTGGATAACTTTATTTAAGATAAATCTCTAAAAGAGTAAGCGCGATCGATAAATTTACATAAATTTGCCTTAAAATGTTCTTGACTCCAAGTAACAACGCTTATCGGCAAGGTTTTCAAATTTACAGTTAAAGCGCTTCTGGCAGTTCGTCGAAAAAGTGTTCAAAAAGTTTCAAAGATTACACAATTTCTCCCGTTTGCGCCCAGAGGCTACTTACGGAGAGATTGCTTGCCCATTTACGAAATAATATTCACAAATATGCGCTTTCGCCAAATATAACATCATCGTCTTATTTGAGTTGCATTAAACGGAAATGCCGAGTCGCGTATCGTTTTTATCTTTATCTAAATATGTCATTATGAAAACTGTGACGGGTGCGGCTCACGTATAACATCACTCGTACTCCACCGACCTATTATTGCCGAGAGATTCTGTCGTAACTGAGATGTGTCTGAGATGCAAAGCTCCCTGAAATTTATTGCCGCGCGCGTCTATCCTTCAACGTGATAATAAGTCAAAAATAATCTCCTATTTCTTATTTGACTAAATAATATAAAGTATATAGTTTTAAATAGATGTCTTTATCCCAAGTATAATCATAAAATTTTATGAGCGCGATATAATGAGCATGATACTTAATTATTTGTAACATAGACATCATAAAAAAAAGATATTACCAAGAATGGATATTACTATACTATAAAATTAATCCGTAGATTATATTCGAATCTTTTCGATTCCAACATATAATTACGATTCAAATAACTTTGCGATATTAAAAACGGTTTTAAATGAGTCATTTTATTTTTAGTTAATCAGGCGTTTTGTTCGTTATTTTAGCGACGCAGGTAACATATAGGTGTTAAATTAAAATTCGTGACCTGACACGTTAAGCGTCATAAACGTGCGATAATGTATCACACGCTATCTCCGCGAGCGGATATATTAAAACACGTGCAAAACGAATTTCTCATTAACGTCGCAATTTTCGCTCAAATACCCGATGCACGATACCTCACTGCACGATATAACTCGGTCTATCCAGATTTTCCGGCCCTTCGAAAATGCTCGCCCGAGTCTCTTGAAGTTGGACAGGGAGCCCACACGATATACTGTTTGTGAGCGCTTGTGATGTTTTTGCTGAAACAGCACTCTCTCTCTCTTGTTCTTCGAAATAAAAAATTCAATTTTAAGCGTAGCACGGTACACACGAGGGATTGTTTACTTCGTAACACAGACCGGCGAATCTCGTTACGTCAACGTGCGGCACGTTGCGAAATCATGATTTCCCAGACTTTTCCGGATGCATCCGCCTTCAACTCGACGGTTCCATTGTTACATTATCTTCGGCCGCTGACCACGCCGAGATTAAAGTTTTAAAGTTCCATAGAGAAGCCCGGAAAGGAGTCGAGAAAACTGACGAGAACGCGACGCGCATATGTCCGCTTGCATTTGTGCAGCTCACGGGCGTCGACATTAAGGGACATAAATATAAATACAATGATATCGTTTTCTACGATTTTCCTATTCTTAAGGGATACTGCATTCAATACATTTTATTAGTTTAATTAACAGTATAATTAAATCATATTATTCGATTTGTTCATATAATTTATCCATGCCAATCTGACAAAATACAACATAACAAATTGATCAATTTTATATGTATGCTTATAATATTTTCAGGATATTTCCAACAATATTTAGAACGTGGTGAACAACTACGACTAGTCATGCATGCAAAGTCGTTCAATTTAACTCGTTACTTATAGAAACTTTTATAGTTAATATACTTTAATATATCAATATTTTTACAAACTCATTGCTTCCAATATTTAAAAAACGGAGAAATCTATTAAAGACCAGCGCCTTGTAATCGGAATTTTTAAATCGACTCTTATCACATATTTTTAATTCAATATAAATGATATTTTAAAAAATCAATCTATAAACAATCTATAATCGACCTATAATCGATCTATAATCGAATTATGGATTTAAAAAAATAAAATTATTTTTCTATATATATATATATATATATA
>NW_021848825.1:2084660-2105239 GCF_003651465.1 Formica exsecta | reverse complement strand
TTCTATATATATATATATAAACAATAGTTAATAGATTAATCATCTTTTGGGGGTTCCTCATTCGCGTGTTAATTAGGCTATGCGAAATAAGAAATAAAAACGACTCTACGCCACTGGCTTAAGTTCTCGTTACATACCGCTCGCAGAGTTCATGAAAGTTCCATCGGGATGAAAGTCGGGGCCGGGCTTCCAACCGCGTGGCTTTTCGCCGATGCGGCATGCCGCACCGCATTTCCGCTCGGCTCCTCTTGTCATCGTCATGCTCGTCATGCGTCTCCCGCTATTCCCGGATTCGCGAGCGTACGCCGCAACTATGGGAACATCGCGCGACTCGCCAAAGGTTTCCGAAGGACTACGGAGGTTGTGTATGAAAATAGTCGCCGTTTTGCACGCCTTGAAATTGATGCAGCCCGTAGGATATTAAAATTTAAAAAGAACTTTCCATCAAAATACCGTACAGTGATGTTCGTATTTTATAATGTTATGTTATCGCATGCTTGTTAATGTTTGTAAATCTATCTTTGTTTTGTAATATGTTGTTGATGTTTTTATTATTTATCAAGTGTGTTTTGTTAGCTATCTCTTCGCAATTTGTTTCGATTATGATAAAGTATAAGAAAATGGCTTAGACATTTTTTTATGTCATTCACAAATACATACAATGTTAGTTGAATAAATCTTTAAGAAACCCACGTACGAAATCCTTCGAAAATGCGGGTAATTTATCATAGTTAAATTACGCTTCTCCAGTGATGCTTGCTTGTTGCTTATTAAACGAAAAATGTGCACGAGAGCTGAAATCAAATATCATGCCGAAATATCTAATAGCCGGCCACGTTCGTCTTGTCTTTGTGGCACGTCAGCTCTGATATCAGCTGCGGGATTACAATGAATGTTGTTCGTGAAATAGGATAGGCCCAACAATTTTTGTTACTAGCCATATGTGAGGCGGTTTTCACACGTTTCGCACATCATAATTTCTCCATAACAATTTTTAATATACAAAATATTACATAATAGAAGAAGTCTCTGGAAAACTTTGCCAAATCGGATGGCGAATATTTCGTAATAATATTTATTTCATAAAATATACTCTTATAATTTAAAAACATAATTATAATGTAGAAAATAATTTAAGTATAATGCAGATGAATATCTAAGTAAGTAACAATCTTATTGACGGAATTGTAAAACACATATAAATATCAATTATTTGTTCTTTTTATTCTTTGATAGTGAAATGACGCGATAAAGAGCGTTGATGAATTGTACGATGGATACGACGACTAATAACGTCTAATACGAAAGGACGATCCGTTAACGAGGATCCGTTCAGGATTCGCGGGTGATTCGCGTCCGCCCTGGATTTAATCAAACCGCTCCATCCGTGTGGAGTCGATTGTGACCTCGTGTAAATGTCCTCGTAAATTACTTAACCGCTTCATCAAGGTAGATCGTAGAGTCTCTTCAAAAACCACGAAGCTACCACGTGTTATCGATTCGCGGTTACATAAATTTATTCGTGTTGAATTTGCTGATAATAAATAATTAGAATGAGAGATATTATGCAAGATAATATATTTATAGTCGTATTTGACACAATTTTAAGTGATAAAATATATTATATAATTAAACTATAATTTTTCAAATTGTACAGCAAATTAAAAAATTTACTGTAAAAATACAGTTTTTCTGCAATATAGAATTTTACAGATTCTAATCATTCTTATTATTTCTTAATTATCGATCTCGTTGAATCTCTTATATATTTGTACGATTATACGAATATTTTCCATAATCTGTCACAATTCATTTGTAGCACAAATATTGATAGCGTAAACTTTGACGTATGGTCAAGTTAACCAAGAAAAGCCATAAATTCTAGAACACCGATTGAGGAAAGTCACAGAATTGTGCTGTCCGTGAGAATTCTCTCGAAATTTCGTGGCAAGTATCTCGAGAAAGGTAGAGATTCAGGAACGCCGAATGACCTTCATGTTGAATCACGAGAATGCGAAGCTCGCTGTGTGATGAAATCCAGTTTTGATTAAATCCAATTGCAGATTACATACTGTATGTAAATGTGGGAGAATAGGTAGGTACATAAAATTCACTCAAATATTTCTTTTTCGCACAAATGACGCGCAATTCAATTCTCCATTATTGAATATCTTATGTTTATACCCATTAAAAGTAAAATAAAATATATAAATTGCCTATAATTTAAATCTAATCAAAATCATGGTGTATATTATAAATTTCTATCATTACCTGATATTTCCGAAAGAAATGACTTGACTTTCTTCAATACAATCTATCGCCTTAACAAAATCTTTACATTAATGCGTCAAATAATATGGACGTGATTTCACATTTGTCTAAATGTGTTAGAATCAACTATCAGCATTTGGGCAAATAATATATAATGCCGTTTAATTAGAGTATCGATAAAATTATGGTTGTGTTTCTCATCGTGTGAGAACGAAAGGAAAACGACGCACGAGTCCACAACACTTCCGCAGCTCCACTGTTTCACTCGTGAGAAAATCAACGAAGTGGCCTCGGACAATCAGCACAATACCCCGGTCTTTATTCGCCAATTACTGGCTACAACTGGCACATCGGCCGCTCTTTGTTCCGCTTTGACGCGCGGCTGTTGTTGCAACAACAGCGATTTACGGTCGGCAAATAAAGTTTTCCATAAAGAAATCGGTCGTTAAAAAAGATTGGCTCAGTCTAACGAATCAGCCTCGTAATCACGTTGCAAACGACAAAGGTAATTCCACGAAGGAAATCCATCGGTCGGCGCATGTACATGTGTATGAGTGCGTATCTCCGATACCGCGATCGATTTCGCCGATGATACCGATATCGAAACTTTATCCCATCATGCATGCTCGCTGCTCAATTTTTCATGGCGATACTTCTCGATGCTAATGGGTGGATAATCCATCCGCACTTTTTTTTTTTTTTCGTTCGCGCCGCTTCATCAAGCACGTTTAATCGTCACTCACGTAGATATATCGCCGAATAAGAATAATATCGCATCGTAATCATGAAATTCGTCGGAAATGAGAGCGTGGTGCTGGCTCCGAAAATGGCGTATCGCGCGCGAGCGGAAAGGCAATAACGTGAAAGAGGATATCATTTATTGATCGTAATGGCACGGGTAATAGAACGTACTTCTAAATGCGATAACGAGTCGCTACGAAGCGTGCACGTATAATGCAAGTAATTATACCAGCTTCAATTGTAATTTTTTATCGTGTATCATTCTTAATAGCTTTAATTAACGCTTTGAAAATCAGCGCATTCTATAATGCTTTTCAAAGCGCTATTTCCTATGCTCGAATTCTCTGAATCATGTATTAATAATCATAAATATTAGTTAACATATTATTGTGCATCGTAAGAAAAATTGATATTTAAAAAACGCATTACTAAAAATGTCAAATTAAGTAAGTTGAGATTAATATATATAACGTTTATATAAAAATTGCAAGTTTTTCATATCAATAATGATCAAATGTTAATAATCATAGAATCTTTATCCAAAGAACAAAATGTTATAATTTTGCATTAATAAACGTAAAATAATCATAAAATTAAAATTTTATTCTTTATGAAGACGCTTAATGAGAGCACAATGCTCAAATCATTGTTTTTATAACGCGCAATGTTTCAACGAATGATTGCACGAGTTCTTAATATTTAACATGATTCAAAATCACAGTACAATATGTCATGAGGAAAGACAGTAATTTCGCGTTAAACTAAGCACTTGTGCGTAGACGTGCTCGTGATTATTACGCGAACGCTAAGCATCTGTTATTATTATTATTATTATTATAATTCTGCATCTCCCCTCCCTCACACACCCCACATTCTCGTGGTCGGTTATACCACCTAGGAGAAGTGGTCTCTACCGCGAAATTGCTTTCTGCCGTTTGATCATAATCCAATCGTTCCACTACGGTCCAAATGGTCTAATGGGTCGCGGATCTCTGGCCTCTCTCGACTGTAAAATTTATGAACGTCTGCATCTCGATGCGCGTTAGACGCCGCCTTTAGAAAATGCCCATCGAGGTCTGCAAATGCTAAATTAATGTAGTCTGCGTCCGTTAAATAATATAAAGTATATGCCTGTATATGGCGGTACACGGCAAAGGAGAAAAAAATATAGCAATCCACACTATACTAAAATCTACTATATAACGGCGGAATAAATATCCGAACTCGCTGTGGTAGTCAAAATCGAGCACAAAAAAAAAATTTCTTGCGCGGAGATGACGGGTTTCTTTCGATTATCTACGTCCTGTTGCTTAAGTTCAGGATTGGAAAAATGTGAAAATTAAAATAAATCAGGAACATTGTGATTAAATAATATCAGAAACAATTTGGGTAATTGCATAAAACATCTTGCAATTTACATCGAAATGAATAAAACTTGAATCAAGAGTCATTTAATTGGAAATATTTATCGATATTTCAATATTATGTAAGTGATCATTAAATGTTACGTTTATAAAAAAATATAGCAATAAAAGATTTTAATTAGAAGCCCATTGAAAAGTACAGCATTATTTAAAATGTAAGAATAATTAGAGTAATTGAATCTTCTAACAGAAATGTCGAAATAAATAAAAATAAAGTATTATTTAAATGCCAATATTTATCGGTTTTATTATTATATAAGAGCAATCATTAGGTTTAATAAAAAAAATATAACAGTAAAAAAATTTCAATTCTTATTCACATGCATACTAATCTTTTATCTTCCTTTTGTTTACTCGCGTTTCGCGATCATTATTCTTTTATAAAATGTCATAATTATCAAGATTTTAGTTCATGCAAATAAAAAAAAAGAAGACAGAAAAACTGTGAAAAATAAAAAAATGCTTTAAACTTTGCGTGTGCATTCTAAAATCACCTGAGGAAAAAAACATCGAGGATGTGTGCTCTCTGGAAACGGCATTTATCAGCCTTCATCCCGTTCGCTTATACGCAAAGCTCGTTATCTACATACTGGAGACGCCTCTCGCTCGCGCGGCTTTTTGATCCTAAAATAGCCGAAGAGATTGGTACCAAGGTCTTCGCGCAAAAATACGAGTTACGTAACAGCCGTAAAATTCTGCGCGGATTAGGGACGCTTGAGTTAGCGATATGCTTTTGCTTCATTCGCGGTCGATTCGAACAACGCGTATCCACACCAAGCGCAGTATCTAATTGACCGAATCGATAGTCAATAATCACCGATTTAGCCTACCCAAAAATAACTCAAAGAATAAAATTATTTAAGAAAAATGCGTAAAATAATATCATATATTTATAAATTTGAAAGTAGATATATAAAAATAGAATATGAGATACAAACAATATTTAAAACATCAAGTAATTTTGCAGAAAAATAAAAACTTACTATATAAATATGTATTTTTTTAAATTTATATTTCACTAGTAAACAAAATTTATCTGTAAATGCTTCATTCCACAGATTAAATTTATTTTTAAATAACAGACAATTATTTTATATTGTTTTAAAATATCTAAATACCAAAAATCTAGTATTGATTGAACATTACATACATATATGTATATATCTTTAGTAAAACCTGTTGTAAGACAAGCCGCGTCTTATGGCGTGGATGCGTGCGTGTCTGCTCGTGTGTAGAATAGTAGTAAAATCGATCGCGAGAACCCTTCAAGAGCCGGAGTAAATATCGAACGTAGGTACGATGAGATTCAGCCGAGCGAGTCTTAATTTATGGCACGTCGTGTTTACGGTTGTTGAGGATTTTGCTTTACGCGAATGAGAACTCGACGGCCTCGAAACACGATAACGGCCTACGAGAAGGGGCAACAGACGAAAATAAAAGAAAAGTCGAGACTTCCTATTTTCTACGAAATGGGAAGAATGTATAAACACGAGAACGATGAAAGAGTATCAATCAATCGATAGTTGATTATTTTATAGAATATTCAATATTAACACTAGTTTATAAAAATTGGTTGTACGAATATCTCTACTTATTATACACAAGTAAATATTGTTAAAAAATTTATGCGAGTAAATACATAACTATTTAAAAGATAATAATATATATTATTTTATATAAATATAAAAGATAATAAAGAAATTATATAAAATAAATCACATAAAAGAAATGAAATATTTAAAGCATATAAAGAGTCATGAAAGGGAATATGTATGCGCGCACATTCACGCACGCATTCTACTGCGTATTTATTATTAAATATAAGTATGCATATTACAGAATGCAAAATTTAATATTTTACATCCGAGGTAAATAAAAATTTCGAATTAGCAAAACAGGTCGCATTTGCTTGTTTAGTTTCAAGTTTTACCTAGCCAGAGTGTGTTATGCATTCAGTATAAATAAATGTTTAAAGTCAGAGTGTTACGTTTAGCGCTAAATGTACGGTGAGAATTTGCTTTTGTCTGTTAGGCGCGAGATGCGATAATGTACAACGCCGAGAATCCCCTATTCTCGGGAACTTTCCCCGTTGTTTAATGCATCGCGCAGAAATGCGTGTCGCAACTTCTTATTGTAAAGTGTTTTCCACTCTGTTGTTGAAAGTCCATTTTCATCGTGTGGCTCGCGTGCGCGCGCTCATACGGGAAGTTATAATTAACATGAAATAGGTATTCTCTGTTTCGAGGATAATCGCGTGCATAACGACGCGTACAAATGACGATTTAACTCCTTCAGTGTTACAAGAGAACCGAAGGAAGTTCCTCGCAAAGTTTATCAGAGAAATTTCGTTCCCGCATTGTATCGCCAAATAGTTCCAATAATATTATACGAGATTTTGCAGTATACGCTCAATACAAATATTTGTGATGCTGGAAATAGTTTGTTATTAAAAAAGAGTTAACGTCACGCGACGGTACGTGGTCCAGACAAAGTGCAAGCGGAGAATCAGCATCCGTTTTCCGAGCTTACCGCGGATATAAAGTTATTTTCTAGCATGCGTGGGTGACGTTTTATTCGCCTCCGTGTGCGCGCGCGTTGGATATCGCAGATGAGAAATCGACGTCAGTAATCACATCGATCATTTCGCGCTTCTCGATGGACAAACGGGGACGTAAGGATATGATACATTATGCGAAAAGTCGCGGGATAATGTAATACAACGAGTTCTATGCATAACCACATAAATCTATTTCCTGTCCTCGCCCTGCTACACACGTCGCATCGTTCTTCCTCTTTTCGACTCTGCACACCGACGACGTAAATACGTCGGTTAGACTGTCGTGCCACCTAGCTCGACCGGAGGTGATGTCGAAGAATTTGCATTTTTATTGGGACCTTACATCCTGCGGGAAAGACGCGGAGATATTGCTCGTTGCTCGTGACAGGCTCTATCAAAATCCACTCTCGCGCCGCGTGTACGTCGTCGCACCTGGCCGTAAAAATGGCGACGATTTGCGCGAGACTGCTCTCGCTGATATTAAGTTGGCTTCCAAAACTCCTTTTTCAGAAAAACAAGGATAATTCTAATACATTAAAACGATTGATTATTTGCAAAATTTTACGTTTAAAATAAAAGTTATAATGCTATATAAAATTAATATAAAAAATAAAAAATTTAAATTTCGACTCATTTTCACTCAGTATTTATTCGTAATTATTTTAGCATAACTCGTTAACTCAACATGTCATTTTTCGAATTTCGTACAAATTTATGTGAAAAATTAATTTCGGTCGCAAATTAGATAGCGCGCGAAATCCTCTCCTCGCCATTCGTCTCGCCCATAAAACTTTGCAATTAATGTCCCCGCGTGGTACATCGATTTACCGTTTACAGTGCTGTTCGACGGCTCATGTTTGATTTACAGCGTTACGAATTTCCGCTCTGACCAGCGCACGTGAAGGCGCTGATATATGTACATGCTATAGATTACTTAGACGCTGGACTTCACTGTGTCTCGGATTTGTGCTCGGTCTTGAAATTCCTCGTGATAATGACTTATGCATGCGTGCTCATTGCGTTAATCTAATTAATGTTATTGTCTCGTCACGGCAGTTGAATCGATCTTTCACGAGATTGCGTTTAATTTTTAAACTTGATAAACTCAAGTCAACGCATATCAAATAAATTTCAAATACTTATTTTTCTGTCAATATACATTTTTATATCGTCGTTTATAAATCAGACAATATAATCATGATGATTAAAAAACACACATAATTTAGAAAAATTTAGAAACATTTTTATCATAAGCAAAAAATCATATAAAATTCTATACAATTAAAGTGTATTTTATAGAATATAGTGTATTTATCATATCGATCACATTATGATCATCACTAATTATCAATATCCATGTGGAAGAAATATCTGCCATTTGAATTTTATTAAATATTTTGAAATTTCCATCCCTACAAATAAACATACATTATTATTCGTAACAATTGTGCCGAAGAGGGAGGGCGAAATTTAGTTCGCGCGCGTATTCGACAGAATATTGTTCATTCGGCGTCTCATATTATCAAACAAATGAAACATATAATTGTCGCGATCACGTAGGCAGTCGGAGAAGAGCGATTTGGTTGTGTTGAAAAGGTATTATTCGTGTAAATTGTATTACGCGATTTGATAACTTTTCATCGTACGAGCCGAAAAAATATTCTATACGGCGTTTCCAAAACGCCACCATATTTGCGCGCATTAATATGCGCCAGCATATACGACCGATGGCAACGGCGAGAAATTTTTTACCGTATAGCGAGCGCACCCCCTCGGTCGAAAATGTACGCGTTTGTCGCAGGTATCATGGTCAACTAGCAACAGTTGACCAACTTTCGCGGTCATTTTGCGCCGCGACAAGAGCTCGCCGCGTCAGCAACAGAAGCGCGCGCGCCAACTTTTCGAGCGTGGAAAACATTCGCGGACTAATCCGTCGGCGTAGTGTATTCAGCAGTCCTGAAAATTATTCATGCTCCGTACTCGGCAAACACGATGTAAAACGGTTTTGGATGATAAATTATTAACGCTGTCGCGATCCCCCGACGTGGCGTGGAACGTGACGACCAACAGATATGAGACGTTTATTGTGAAAGCGCGGCGCAAGTAAAGTTTCGAGGATCTTGTTAAAATAGATATGCAGCAACGCTAATTTGCATCCGCGCGTGTGTCTCTCATTTAATCTTGATTTTTTTTTTAATGCATCTCGCGCGCCATTTTATGCGAAATGCCATTCGCCAACTCGTATATATATGCGACGGTTGAAACTTCGTGAGATCTCTAAAATGAGATTCATCGGTAACTTATAATTGGTAACGATCGAAATTAATAATGATTCATCGTCGCGGCGAATTACGAAGAAATATGACATTGCAGTCTGTTAAGGCGCGATCGAAGTGTCATTAAGCGTTCAATTAAAAGAGAGATAATTGCCGGCGACGCACCGGCAAAGAATTCCCAAGTCGAGAAAAGGATTTCCCGAAATGGACTTTCTCTCCTAGCACTCCGCCGAATACCTATGTTGATCTTCTTTCAATGCGGCGCGCTTAATTGAATTTCGCTTGTCCAATCAGACATTCAAATTTGAAACCGCTCGCTTTTCTTCTCTCTCTCTCTCTCTCTCTCTCTCGGATGAAGCGCCGGCCGGCGCGCGCTACGGTCAGTAACTCTTTCCATCCCGTGACGGTTTGATTTTAATTGAATGCCGGCAGTCGCACAAAATATCGCTCGACGGGACGACGACACCGCGGCGGCGCTATCGATTTTCCCCCGATTAATTCCTAAAAGTGGCACCTGCCTCCGCGTGCGGCGGCGACGGCGGTGTCGTTTGTCACCATACTCGCGATGAGAGGGAAATAGTTTAGGCCACTATTGCTCATTCATTTCCAAATCAAAGGGACCAAGTTAAATGAGAATCGAATGTGTTCCCTGGGAAAGTTTCAGACGAGTTAGCCACGCTTCGCTAAAAGGCCGTTTAATTGAAAGCCCGCGGAAACTGCCGTGACGTCAAAAAGAAGCAATTCGTGCGAGCAACTTTGCCGGAACTTCGGAAGCTCGACGAAAAATTCTCGATCACGTTGTATAAACGATCGGATCGCCTCGCGGCAGATCATCGTGTTATTAAGGAGATTGAATGATATGAAAGATTTAAGAGAAGAAGGAAAGAGAGAGACATGCTCGCGTGCGCGAATTATAAAGTAATAACGTCGCGAAAATCCGCGTAAGGCAAGCCCCATCGTGATAGAAGCGAGCTTTCGGAATTCGAGGGAAGTGAAACTTCGTAAAGCTATCCCCATAATCCGCCGATCTCGCCTGACGCGAACCATGGGAATCTTCCGATGAGGCTAATTTCCCCGAGGAAATTCCCGGGGATTGGGAAAATCAGTGGCTCAATCGATTCGGCGCACTTCACTGGAGAGAAATTATTCATCCTCGATAAAGAGAGTAGTCACCTAGCACGGCTAGGGGTAGGCGGCACCTGTGGAATGAGAATCGTTCGCTTGCGACACGAAAGATCAGACTATCCACACCCCCGGGCACGGTCCCGGACATGTTGGTTACGTAATGCCATGAAAATACATTCCGTCTTACGAAATCGTGCCCGACATGGGCAACGTATTATTGTATCCTATTAACCTAGATATCGAGATTCCCACACATATATATCAAATATTTTTTTGATATTAGCATATAAAATGATATCACAAGCTCTCAATTTTATACAATAAATATATGAACTGTGTATTATATATTATCGATGATTATTCATATCACATCGATTATATAATTCTCAATAATTTTGTAAAAATAATAAATAAATATAATTATTGCAAAAGAAAATTTCATAATGTATTTGTTAAATAGTTATATGAATAACTAATTTTTTCTTTCGTATGCATTAAGCGTATAATATTGCTCTTTTTTTCTTAAAAAGAAAAAATATTATAAAAAAGAAATTAAACATAAATAAATAAAAAATAATAATAGCAAAATGATTTCCTTTGTTTCGTCCATTATAGTTAAATTACAGAAAACAAAAATTATTAAAAAGAGAGAGAGGGAGATAAAAACTAATATTGTACATAATTAAAAAATGTTTTGTGAATATTTAGACTCTCTAATGGGTTAATATGCGCAAATCGACGATCTCATTTATACGAAGTAGGCAATGCGGTCGCAGCTAGCAACGGGATAAGCGCACTCGTAAACCGCGACTTGTTTGCTCGACTACTTAGCAAAGAAAATTAAAAGACGCTCTCGCCAGAGCAACCGAGCCGGAAGTAAGAGCACTTTGGCCTTTGTCGAGCGCTCGATCCATATTTTGAGGAGAACCTTAAACTCGCTTTGTCTCTCAACCTTTCTTTTTTCCTTCCCTTCTCACGCGCGGTAAAAAAGAAATATCGTTTCGCCCGCCCGCACCGAAAAAGCAATTTTTCTCTGTGCCTTTGTATCGAGACGCTCGTTAAACGAGAGGCTTACATTTCCTCTAGATGGAAGCCGACGGACGGGGCGACTCGGCAAATTGTGATTTGCCTATTCGGGGTGAGGATCGATCGTATGTAGGATCCGACGCTCGACGACAAAGCGATTCCGGCGGCGGTCAGGTATCGCCTGCCGGCGTATCGCGACCTTTTATCCGTAATTACGTTCATTAGCGCGTTCCTCGGCCGATAACGAGCCAGAGTAAACACGACAAACCATGGCAACGCGGTCGGCATTAATTACCTACGGTTTAGCGTGGTCTCGACCAATAAGTCGAGACTTGCTGCGACCAGTCGATCTCGTTGTTCGTGCTATTAATGTGTTGCGCTTTCAAATGGTGTTACAAGTTTTTCTCAATTTATCTGATTATCGTCTTGTTACGAGATATGAAAAAAGATCTTCTTTGCTAACAAGTGCAATAATCATTAATATCAAATATCAACTCTGATAATAAAAATTCTTTGATTAAATTAAAAACTATTAATGAAAATTCGACGACAATCATTATTTATTAGAACAATTTAATCGCCGATCTAAAATATTCAACACAATTTTGACATAAATTAAATTTTACATTAAATTTGTATTAAAATCCGTTAAGAGATAAGTAATATCTATTGTAATATACGTTTATAAGTAATATCTATATACATTTCCTTAATTTTGTAAGACAAATGAATAATTAAAAAATCAAACGGATTTCAAGTTAAAAATTTATCTACTTTTCTGATGACCAGATCGCAATCTTTCATGCGCAACTTTTCGTTTCCTATGTTAATGTTTTTGATCATTGCAGATAAAATAATTATTTATTGCTTTTTATTGCTTTTCTATTGTGTATCTTAGAAAATAATTTACAAAATCCACAAATCCGAATTCAAAGGTCCAGTTCAGGGTAACTGAAAGGGGTAATTGAAAGACACTGAAACCTTTGGCAATGGTAATTTCACCGATTCTGATTTAAATTTTTATCATTCCTCTCCCTTTCAATCGACTCTCTACCGGTTTCTCTAACTCTCTCGACCCACTCAATCGATACTCTTATCGCAGCTTCTTCCTTTTCTTCAAAGTTCGCGTATAGTATACCGTAGGCGTAGTTAAAATTTATACAGACGATCTCTGGTTTATCATGCAAATTTGCATGATAAAATATCTTTTGCAGCGGGCCTTCGGCAAGCGGATCGATCAATGAAACGCGACCGTCGTTAAAATCTCATCCGAGAACTCTGTTTACCATTTTTACCGCAACACGAGAGTATTCGCAATATTCCTGCTACAGGCAATTCCCATCCATCCGATTGCGTTGAAAATACCAAGTTGAGAAATGATCCTGGCATTGTACTTTTAAAATGATTGTAAAATAAAAATATCACATTGATCACTGTACGAATATTTAATTGTTGAGGATGTGAAAATACTATTTTTAAAATAACCGCACTTAAATTTACAATTACCAAAAAAATCTCTTGATTACATATTTATGAACGTCGCATCAAGTTATTTGACGGATGATACGCGATTTTACTTTCTTATAAAAAATACATACATATAGCGAGGGGGAAAAAGAATATATGCTCGAATCCCTAAACAAAATCTTGCATAATTCCGTGTCGCTTTTATCCTGGCGAATAAAATTCCGCCCATGCACGGATTTTTCCGCGAATGTGTAGGCGCGTCTTTTCAGGAAAGTGTGATCGGATCTAGATTTAAATTGTAAATCTGACGAAACGTAACAGGATCTGTGCGCACGCGGGACGAGTATGTGCGCGCTTCGAGGATGCAACAGGCTTTGAAGGAGTGCATAGGTGCACACACGCCGATAAATCCTGTCTTTCTCCCAAATTCCGCTTATACCTTATACCACACTTTCGGACACGCGTACTAGCGCGTGACAGGACCAACAGAGAAAATGCGATATTGCCTGGTAAGGGCAAACGACGTCGCGTCGATTGCCTACTCGAGCAGATAATCGGCCAGTCTGGCCAGTCTCGTGTATATATATATATGTATATATCATCAATATACATATATACAGACGCTAAGATGAAATGACCACTGCTTTCTTCGATCTTTGCTTTATCGGCAATCAACTAAAGAGATGTTTTACTCTAAGGAATGTTACTCGCTTATCGTAATCAATATTACTATATTATTAAAATACAGCCTATTACTTGATTTATCTCTTAGTAAATGATAGAGCATTAAATAATTTTTCAATATATCTCTTTCAATTTGCGTCCTATTTTACGAAACAGCATAAAAATTTTGATATTATCAGAGATGCAAAATTCTTCGCTTATATAATGTATATATATATATATATATAAGTACATTCGCACGAGAAATATAGATCGACTTTATTTCGCTTCATCTCTGGCTCTGCAGAAGATCACCATCAAACACTTATCCGATCTATAAAAGCCTGAACATGCTTTCAAGGCATCATCTTAAGGTTGAATAACATTAAAAACGCTACCACTAACACATGCAGCTTCGGAATCTGCGCATCGGGAAAGGATTTCAATCTTCAAAGATGTATGCGTAATTCCCGTTGCTCAACATGCAATATTATGCAATCTCTCGGCAGAACGTGCGTAATAGTTACTTGTTTCATGAGTACGCCATAAATGTGCTATAAACACGGTAATATTATTGTATTGAATTTTAATTAACGCGTTTTATTATCGATCGTGCATTATGCATTACGGTCGTAAATTATACATAAATGCTTTATGTTACTTATGCTATATCATATTTTTTCCGAATTACAAACTGTATAATCTATATATCGTCGCGATATAAGTCCCGCAACAATAATAATGCAATCGATAAAGCATAAAACGGTCGTATTCTTGATTCGATGAACCGGGCTTACCGCCACGGGTATAATTTCCGATTATTCGCGATAAAACAATACAAAAGCCATATTGCTCCCATTATAACAGCAATTAACAGTCATTAACATAGACGTGCCGTTTAATGTATTCGACGCCGCCGTTTGAAAACGACGGGTTTAATGAGAAGTCAATATTTGAATCGCACGGTGTAGCAATATCACAAGCAACCCAAAATTTAATTTCACTTAATAGTAACTACAAGCGCTCGATATTATAAAATACATATAGTATGTCTCTGTCAATCACTTTTCTTTGATAAATATAGCAAATACTATAAAAAATCATATATAAAAAAAATTTTTAATTAAAAAATTAAAATATATATAAAAAATTAAAATAAAATAATAATTAAAATGAATTATTTTTAAAATTTATTCAGGCAAGTAACATTTTTGATGTAAAACATAATTTTTTGTGGATCTATATAATAGGCTCTATGTTCTGGACTTAGAAATTCTTTACAAATTCTGAATTCTCTAATTTTATCAAATTCGCAGAGACACTAGAGTTGTCCGGCATAAAATCAACCGATATTTTCCTAGAGACGAACTCTTGTGTGGGTTATCGCTGGCGAGAAAAGACCCGAGAATAAGACTCCACAACGTCGCTTTGTTCCAGTCTCTCGAGTATAAACGAAACAATACCGGTAGTGTGTTCGATGCAAAAGTTCCACGATTCCCTGCTTCTGCTCGGCGTCCCGACCCTTCACTGAATCCTCTTTCACTCAAGCGACTTCAAAGCTAACGAAGAACAGAAACTCGTAGAACTCTCGCGACGAATGCGCGCATGTTAGTCGGGCATGTGAGACCCATACATGCGTCGTGTATGGGAAATGAATGAAGTCATTCTAAGCGTAACCAGACGGAGATGCTGTATATATCCGTAGTAAAAGAAGAGTCTCGATAAACGGCGAACAGACGTGGAATCGCAACAACAACGTTATGACGCGGAAGTGACGATTAAAACAGCGAGTTATATCGCGCTCGCGAGAAGATAACCGTGCCGCTCGCCATACATGATAAAGGCAAGCGAGCTAATTCCGAATAGCAACGATACTAATGCCAAAATAATAATGTAGCTCCGCCGGTCTGCGTAGCCGCTGCGTTTCGACGTTAAGCCCCTCGAAACGAACAAATGCTCGGTGATGCGAAGGAAATACCCAATGGGAGTACTTAGCGTTACGAATAGCGCGATAAATTCGCAGCGACCACCACCGTCTGCAAAAGCGCATGCATATTGTATAAACGCGCGATCGTTTGATGCCATTTGTAAGCTCGATTATTAATCGCGCAGTGGCGGAAGATTTTTGCGCGCGTGTTCCAACGAATCGCGAGAACAATCGTGGCTTGTTAACGCGACCGATAAATGAAGTATTATAATGACATCCCAACGCGCTGACAAAAAGCCTTTCTCTACCTGCAAGCAGCATCCTTGCATTCGCTATACACCGATGATCTACATCTACATGTACCATATTTTAAAAAGCAACTATGACAATATAATTGTATTATGTACACAGTAATTAACACTTCTATGATTCTATATAATGATTAATGATCCTTCCTATGTAGAAACAGTGAAAGATAATTTACTTAATCAAAGTCAGTGCTAAGTGATCTTAGAGCACTTAGCCCTTAAGGGAACATTGATGCGTAACAAGTTGTAAGTACTTACAACTTGTTATGCATGTATGTTATGTATGTGATGCATTATAACTACAGAATTATGTGCATTGGGAAAGTCAGTTCAAATTAATAAATGTGATTTATCCCCCCTTTCATATTTAAATTAAATAATATTTGTTTAACGAATTGTCAACGACGGTTTTATCTTTTGAATTTGTTTCTAATATTCTTTTTTAAAAATTACTCTTCAAATATGTATGGTGTTTTCCTCTACGTAAATAAATATACATATCTATTATTTGATTTTTTATAAAGTACATTTTCATAAAAATGCATTTATATGGCGATGTTGCAAAGACTTTTCCATTAATTAACGATCGACAATAGGAGGTTCTGATAAAGACAGGTATTACGATGATGATAAGAACCGCGAACAGATGACGTCATGAGAATACACATATGGTAATCGTCAAGCATTATAATTAGAAGGCGGAGGGTTTTTGCAATGGCCAAAGAAATAACCACGATTACGAACCGTAGCGTAGGAACGGCAGATGATAAGGGAAATCGGCTGAATCGCATCGCGGATCGCTTAAAAGCTCGTTTATGCAAAATTAATGGTACTGCCCGGGAAAAGCAAGCGACCTGGTACCGGCATTTTTCGCTTAATCGCACCGGCCCGATTTTGTAGCAAGATTGCTTCTCTTCACAATATGAGAGCTGCTTTAACGCACGGGGATCCTTCAGCCTCTAAACCCTCGGAAATAATTTCTCGATTCGTTATTACGCAAAAAATGCACTCGTCCTTTTAGTATTTATGCCATCGCTTTTCAAAGAAAGTTTCATAAAAGCATTGATGTTTGAACTCGAGAGAATTGAAAGAGAAAGTGTATTCATTTTATTTTTATTTTACAGACTTTTATTTATTATATATTAATATTAATGAAATATTATTAACCCGTAATTAATATATTATGTGCAAACAGCCGCTGCGCACCAACAAGTTGCTTTTGTTAAAAAAGATTGAAATTCGTGAAATTCCGAAATAATAGCAATATATTTAAACAAGAATATTCTCTAAAAACTGCGTTTACTGGACGTAACTGTGTTTGCTAAATCAATATTAACATCGCATAATGTAAATGAGAAAGAAACACAAAAATGCGGAATTAAAAAGTTTATTATGAAATCGAATTTCTGCATTAATCGCTCAAAAAACTAAAAAAAAAAAAAGAAAAAAAATATAGCAGCTCTCTCGTGCGGCCCGTCTGCGTGTAACATATGAGCGGGCGTGTTCGAGAGAAAGTTACGAGCGCGGAAAAAACCAGACGGGGATCGACGGTCCCGTTGTGCACGCCGCATAATGACTCGATTGTAAATCCATGCCCGCGCGTTGCATCATTCATGCGGCCCGAGGGCGAGAGAACGCCATATTTGGCTCCGTCTCATCCGAACCTCTCTCCGCAGGGAGGGCTATTTGTTCATTAATCTTATAACGCAACAACCCCTCCCCTCTTCTGGATTGCGAGCGCATGTATTACCAATGCTGTGTGGCTACAGCGAGCGCGCTGTGAATCCCTTATCTCGCGTGAGCGTATACGCGCTCGACGAATTGTGAAACAACATGCGCTTTAAAGAAAATGTTATCAATGTGTACGAAAAATGATGAAAAATTACAAAAAATATTAACACAAAAATCGATTTATGTAGAACGCTCTGAAACAGTGTCGTATTATTTTTCAGAGTAAGATTCTTTAATAAATTCTATTTTTTGCAAACTTTATATATAATTTTTAATAATTTGTTAAATAACATATTTCTCTACTAAAATAAAATTTACTTGTAGTTAATGAAAGAGAAAGTTTTGTGTTGCGTATTTATATGTTCAAGTAATATTCTTGTGCAATAGAATCTGCCTAAAAGTTATTGTTAGAAAAAAATAGTCTCCACTCTTTATACAAAGGACCCGTTATTAAAACAATATTAGTAGTTTTGAGATACACTAGTGACTATATGTAGTCCATTGACAATGATGTAACCTGAATCCAGCTAGACACCAATAGGCGACAAAGAGTCATTGTGTGTTATCTACTATTTGCTAAGAGACAACCATGGCTAATTAGAGACTATATGTTCGATGATGCAAACACACGTTGTTTAGTAGCACGCAAGATATTTGATTATTAGATTATTAGATTATCTAAAGGTAAGCGCGATGTAAATATATTTAAAAAAAAAAACTATATTTAATGGCCAAAATTTATATCATGTCATTTTAATAATATGCGAGATTCGATTTCTAATTCCTAAAGTAATACATTGAAACAAAACGTAAGACGCAGGACACAGGTATACGCAATAATAAGACTGTCTCATCGAAAGTAGGACGTATAGTAACCCTAGATATTACGTAGGCAACGTATTTGGATGGCGCAATGGGTCATCTGAAAGGTTGCTCAACGGAATAAGACATGTGAACGTTCGCCAGGGATTTAAAGATAACGATCGGATAATCTTTTCCATCTTTCTATTCGGGAGATGAAATCAATTTGAAAATATAGAAATTCAACGTATTTGAAAAAAATAATTTTCTTGAAAAACGATTTAGAGAAAACGCAAATAACAAATTTACAAGACAAACATAAATTATTTTCACAATATGTTGTGACTCAGAAAATATTATGTAAAACAATATGTGCATTTATCCTAAAAAATAACGTCCTGCAGCGCATGTTTCTTTTAAGCCCGTTCTTATTTATACGTAACAGATTATGGAGGTTTCTCTTCATATCGCATGATAATAAATTAAAACACCTGTGCTTTACCCTTTTTTACAATGTAGGCGTGCCAGCTGATAAAATCATTTTAAAACAACGTAAAGTTTATTTAATGTTGGAGAGCATGTATGTATTTGATGACTGAGTTTTTCAACAAGAACAGATTATACGACACCTATCAAAGCTTTCCTTATCAAAAAAAGACGGCTAATTCTAACTCTAAAGTTAATTTTGAGTAAGAAAATGTCACGTCAATTTAAACTTTTGACTATCTTTCTCACGATTATTATATAAATATAATGATAACAATTATATTGCTAAATCAATTCGCTACTATATCCTTATATTAATTTTAAAGAAATTTTAAAGAATACCGTTCAATTTGATAAATATAGCGCAGATTTTTAACACGATTATTTAACACGCGTTTGTATCAATAATACTTAACATTGCTGGTGCAACTACAAGTTTAATCTCTAACGATTTATTGCGACGTCGTGTAAATTTTGACAAATGTGTAGTTTTGTCCTACAAGAGATTTACATTTGAAGATTTATATTATCTACACAACAGCTTGTATATATACAATTTGAATTTGACAATTTGTTGAACGTTAGTCTTTAGAGCAAGTATAATTAATGACATATAGCATGATTTAATGAGCATCAGCTTCACGTAATGTTAGAAATAAAGAATGCAAAATATACACAAAATTTGCCTGTAAAGAAACTCATATCAATTTTAGGGACATATCAACATGTCTCATTTTGTATATTATTCTAGATATGAGACTACGTCGCAGTGAGCTATGAAGAGAATGCAAATATTTAATTAGTGTTACAACTGTACATAGTCATTTACATATATAATTACAAGTATGTAATTATGATCTATTACTAAAAGCCAATTAACATCACGATGCAATTCGATAAGAAGCTATTTCAAATAAACAAGTGATGAACAAGTGGCAAGAGAGGCTGCTCGAAGGCTTTCAATGTGACAACTGGCACATATGTTCTAGATTACGAGACACACGTGTACGATAAACGAAATACAAATAAAATGTTTCGCCTAAATCTAAAAAATATAAAAACAAAACGAAAAAATTTATACGTGAACATATCTTTACAAATTAATTATTAATTATTATATATAAAATACAAAGACACAAGAAGTTCTGATATCAAAAAGAGAGTACGTTCGCTTTCAAGTCCGAACTGCTAAAATATCGCGCAAATATCAGAATATGAATCAATTTTATATGTACCAATACATATATAACTATATAATTTTCACGTATCAATATCTATATAAAAGGTAGTATCAATTTAACGTACACCATTTATGTATCACAGTTTTCAAAGCCACGGAATCGTCACATGGGCGCACAATCTCTTTTCACCTCGTGACAGTTCTCCAGGTATCGCGTGCGACGGCCGAAATTTATCTCACGGTAACCAGAAACGGCGCTATAAAAGGGCAGTGCTATACATTTGTACAGACGTACGCACGCATGTGTGCCTGCCGGGAGCGAGTCGTACAGGTTGCGCGGCGCGTTTTGCCGACGAGACTTTCTTCGTCACAATGAGAAGTGTGCCGAGGAGGGGAACAAGGGCCTTCTACAATGGCGTAACGCGAAACGGTACGCGCACCTATCGTGCTGCTAAGTGTATTATGCTTCCAGGACGAAGACTGCAACGAGCGAGCGAAGCCGTGTACAAAAACGGTGCGAAAGCGAGGGTTGGCATACCGTGTTCCATAGAACTCTCGCGCGTTCATCTCTCTCTTTCTCCTATTCTCCCCCCCCC
>NW_021848825.1:2067894-2083834 GCF_003651465.1 Formica exsecta | reverse complement strand
TCTCCCCTCTTTCCCCCTTTCCCCCCCCCCCCCCCTTTTCTTTTCCTCCTGCCTCTTTCACCGCATTACGTTGACGCACACGAGTAGAGTCAATGACTGCCTCGCGTGGACTCATTTATGAAATTCATCGAGGTAATCGGTTCGGTTACGAAATGGTATATATATACATACATGTATATGAGAAAAACCTGTTTCTCTTCTTCGCCCTCATCTTCTCATCTTCGCCCTCCTCCAAAGAGAGACACTTTATGGCGATCTATTGCTTAACTATCTTTTCACATCAAAGACATCTTTGGCGAGGATGCCTCTTGACTACGCTCAGTTTCTTTTTCATCATTGAAATGGCGTTTTAGATACGAAACATTGATGGTACTTAATTGAGGGATTTATTAATGTATAGTATCGATTAGAGAAAATTGAATTCAATGTTACGTTCCTTAATTACGTTTAAATATACATTATCTATATCGCTCATATATATTTGTATTTTATATTTTAAGATAATATCGATAAATATGTGAACCAAAGTCAGCGTGTCTGACGCTATCAATTGACAAAAACCATATTGAATCTAACTCAATATATCTCGCGCACAGTTTCGCGCGAACGGTTCGATCAATCGTGCACATCGCTGAGTCAACTTCCGAAATCCAAAATGGTTCGGTCGGAATATAAAAAGGGAACAGAGCTAGCGACGAATATATACACACGCTGGAAAACAAAACGGCCGCTGACAATCCGTCATGCCGCAACAATGATCCCGCGCATGACAATCCCCGCATCCGGCAGCGGTCAAATTCGACGAAAAGCGAGGATAGAGAAAGATAGAGAAGGGGAGAGAAAGAGAGAAGGAGGAGAACCGGATTATCCCATGGACGATCTACTGTATTTCGCAAACACCGAGGGCCTTATCCGTTATCCGTGGCCGCTCGTCGATCACGCTCGGCGAACCGGTAAACCGCGCGAAACCGCCGAGCGACGCAGTTTCTCAGTACGGAATTATTTCGAGCGCGAATGACAAAAGAATAGAAATGTTCAAAAAAAAAAAAGACTCATCAATAACCAAACAATTGTTTACTCTTCAGATTAAATGATACGCCGATATTTTATAAAGTAATACGAAACGCGAAAAGTATATATTATATAATAAATATAATACATAATAATATTTTATTAATAAATTAAATATATTTAGTATTAAAACCTGATATATTTAACGCTAAATACAGCCGATCAATTTTCAATCCTCCCCGAAATAACACACATTGCAAATTTCACGCGAAACGTAAAAGAATTAAACCGATATTTAATGCTAGATGTGAGATAGAGAAATAATATATGGCATGCATGTTGAATATCTCTTGCTGTCTTTTAGTAAAAATTTACTCTTCTGTCACGTATATAAATTTCATACGAAGGTGACATATTTCAACATTCCAATCCGTTCGATTCATACCGGATCCGAATCGATACCGGGAGTCGTCCGCGATCGATACACGCTTACGCGAATAGAGGAGACGGCGCGCGGGCTCTGCATCGAATGCGTCAACAAATAAGCGGCCGCCGATTGCGTTCTCATGCGGAAAGCGCACGCAACGCACGCACAGGCAGGCAGGTATACACTGCAAAGGCCGCGTTGTGCCGCGGCGACAGTCGAGGGTTGCGTCGACAACCCGCGCGCGATAGCCGGCATTGTAGAGGGAAGTTCAATGCGCTTCGGTGACTATGACGGAAGGAGAGCGAGGGGGACGACCGGGGTTTGGGAATAGGGGAAGAAGCGATGGCGGGAGGTAGCGGGGGAGGGGGGAGGAAAGGGGGAAGAGGGAGGAACGGGCGGGCGGTGAATGCAACGATGCACCGCGTATGAATATGCACGATAAACGGGACAGAGTGTCGCTCCGAAAGAGACTGAAACAATTCCGCGCGCCGGAACTGCGTTCCTTTGTACGGCACGGGAATCGTCAAAGGGACAGTGGAGATTAATAAAAAAGGGGAATAAAAAGATGGAAAAGAGAGAGAGAGAGAGAGAGAGAGAGAGAGAGTACGGTGATCGAGGGATCGTCTATCGGTCGGTCCGCATAATCGATATTCGTTTTATGCAGATGCGACCGTTTCCGGCTGTTCGACAGATGTGCGCACTTCGGCACAGAGAGCGCGACCTAGATATCTTGTGCTCACATATCAATATTCTATTCTTTGTCTATTCTCGGTTCTGTGTGTATGGAGTTTGTAATTATCGTTTGTCAATGACAGATTGAAAACTACTGACCGCCTTATCGCTCAGGTTATCGCCGTTTATTCTGTCGCGTCCGTCCGACTCGATCTTTTGTAGCGCGCGTTAGATCGATCGAATCTTGCATGACTTAACGGTTATAAAGTTATACGATTGTTCCAATTATGATGATGTTATTGTGTCAAATTTTTAAATACTAATCTGATTGGCATCAGCGCGAATACAAAGGCTTAGCTTTCTCTATTCGCACGATGGACGTTAAATACATTCCTTAACAAATTGATAGTGTACTTCATTGATAGTGTGCCTTATATATATCTTTTTTCAGTAAGGAAAACTAATATATTTTTCAATATAAAACTCAAATCTTGCATTTATAACATTGAATTCAGTTATTGTAATGCTCCGATATTATAATAAAAAAAGTCTTTCATATCTTTCACATTTCTTATTATATTTTATTGCATTATTTTAATTCCGCTAAATGCTCTTGCTCTTTCCCCTTTTATCCTTGCTAATCGTATTAGAAAGATGCGTGCAAGCATCTGCATCGTGAGAGAGAGATCGGCCACTTTCTGAATACGCAGTCTTTCGTCACTCGATGCTGCGACTGTATTTCCGGTACCGCGTCTATCACGCCGTATTTTGCACCACCCACTCGCCCACTATCTGCTGCTTTACTGGAGCTACGATATTACTTCAGCGTTGCATCTGCAGGGAGCGTGCACGCGCAGAGGCGTCGGAGTCGCGTTATATACGATTACGCGGGAGAGGCACGACAAGCCGAGACGTGGAGGACAGAAAGTCGATACTATGGGAGAAGGATACGCGTCTCGGCGGCCCGTCCTCTCGTGGATCGACCGATATATCGACGCGCTCTCGCGCCCAGAGAGCGTCGACCTAAGCTTGCCGATCGTGTTTGGTGCCTCGGGAGAGTTAATGGGCCGACTGCGATCGGTAGTACACGAGAGCGTTTTGCAAGCTCGGTGGTTTATAGAATTTTAGTCATTATATATGTGGGAAAAAAATTCCTCGATAATGTTAAATGAGAGACTCAAAAGATAATTATTGCACTCAATGATGCATGCAAATGTTAATAGCCATTATCTAATTAAATAGAAATCGCAAGAATTCTGTGTGCATTTATAAATAAAAATGTAGTCTTCCATTTTTATCACATCGCTTAAATCCGATGAATTTTAAAGATTTTAAATTTAATATTTCTCCGAGATTATTTCTGTATTGTTGATTTATTCGAGTTGCTTCATTAAAAAGTTGCTTTTAACGAAAGGTGAGAATCAATATTTCTCCTCGATAGACATATGTAATAGAAATAAATATATATATATAAATATGCATTTTTGTATAAAAGCATTTTTTTTAATCTTAAAGCACAATAATCTCTGATTTAATGTCGATTACGTACAGGGATATATAATTATTAATAAGTCAATAGTGCTTTAAAATGCGGTGCATATATATATGCGTTAGGTATGCAATATTTATACATACACAAGTAGATTTATGCTAATCAAGATATGCAAGATATTTATAAATCCACTTTCGCTATTACTATGATAATCGTGGTAATAATAGCGATAGTGTGGTTTAGTGACTTTTTATGTTTAATTTCTCCGTAAAATGTATATAAAATATTGATATTCTGAAAACGCGTAATTCAGCAAATTAGAGAACACTTATTATGAAACAAATCATTGAAAAAGCTGATCAAACAACTTGATTCTATATATACTCGACATTTATAAATATTACATATAATACCGCGTATCTATTATAATTAAAAATATATTTCATCGTTAAAAACTTCTGATATTTTTCTTCTGATACGCTATATCGGGAAATAAACCATATGATATCAGAGCATGATATACATATATATCGTTACTCTTAATTTCTATGTTATTCTGTTTACACAGATTGCAATCATTCATGCCAAACAATTCAAAGAAAAAAAAATAAAATAAAGGAATATTCAAAGCTATAAATCAAAAGCATTTTTTGATACCTATCATCATCATACTCATATCAATATCGCGTAGTAGAGGTGCTGCGTGTTTCGCGTGCGATGTTACGTCCAAACAAACGACATATGAAAGATAGCTCACAATCGCGTCGCAGCTACGATAGCATTTTCAACGCGACACCTGTGTCATCGATCAACTATGTCGACTCGATTGTAACCGAATCGTTATCGAGACGCGACAGTCCTATTGGCGAACACCGTCTTGCGGCATTAAATAACGGCTATTAACATTCCATTTGCATGCGTAGCAGGAGCGTGACTAATGACAAACGGCAGTCTCATTAGTATCATTGAGGAGTGACAAGTCATTTGAGCAATATCGTCGAAGGATCGTCGGAAGAAAATCAATGAAGTTTCATGGCCGTTCCATTTTTTCTTACGTATGCAACGGCCGTCTGTAATCAATTCAGCCTTTAACGGAATTAGCGACGGAAATAGCAATACCCTCGAACTCAGACTGAAGAGCCGATCAATGAACGCTTTCTCTTCGCCTCAGCTCCTTATTGCCGAGCTATTTTTGCGAGAGGAGCATAACGGCCGCAAGCGTGCACGTCATTGAGTACAATTGACCGCATTGTCGTAAGGAGCACGCGGGTCACACGACGTCAGGCTGGTGTATAACCATGTCATCGACTAATCCGTACTTTAACTGATCTCACGGAAGTTCACGTTCGCGATCGATAAAATAAAAGTTATTTTAAAATTAAATATTAATTTTAATAAAAAACGAGATCCGAGAAAGTTTCTCAATATTTTATATTTAAGTATTTTTACGTGCAAATAATTTTAAAGCCGAAACTCTTGCAGGAATAGCAGAAGACATAAAAAAATTCACCGTCAGTTTTTAACAATCTGTTAAATTAATTAATTAAAACCAATAAAGAGGGATGTGTTAGGGCACAACTGCTGCACGTGCAAGATTACACAGCTGCGTTCAACAGTCGACTTTATAATGGGAGGCATGCTAAGAACGCGATATTACAGATGAATCTCGTAATAATAGTGCGTGAATAAGGTTACTAAATATATAGAAAGAAAATTCACACATTATGTATGAAATATTTCGGATAATATTTAAAAAATAAGAATGTATACATTATCGGTGAATCTGTAAATGAAATCTTTACACGGCAAGTAATATCATCTATCTGTAATTTCGCGATTTTAGAAGTTTAAATTCGATACTGACTCATATTGAGACGGCGAATAAATCTGTTCGTCTAAAATATGAATACCTTCATTCATTTTCTAGTCAAAATCGTGACAATATATCGAGTTTCCAGCACAATATTCCTATTAACCAATATTGATCGATATAAATATTCATACGATCATGCACGTTTATGACAAGATCTCGCGATAGAACGTGCTTCACGTCGCTTTACGTTCCCCGGATCGCGTGTATTAAATTAAATCCGTGACAATAAGTAAGAAGCAGAATCGTTTCAACGCTGCACGTTGGCAAAACAGAGCAGTGAAATACGCGTCGCAGCAGGACTTTACGGTTTCTTCATATTACGAACTCGACTCGTTTCTTCGTGCCAGTCTCACGCAAAGTCCTGAACTCTCAGCGAAGGCAATATAATCGGGTATCGCACCAGGGCGACTCGTTTGCATCCCAAACGGCAGTCTCGAACGAGACTGTGGCTCTCGCGAGAACGAGTATCGATTGAACGCAAATCGCGCGATCGTAAATCGGACCGACTTATTCTCGTCGTAAGAACGGACACGACGTATCTTACGGGGATCGAATCAACGGAATAATTCGACATCGGCGAACGACGCCGCCGTGATAAATGAAATTTATCGCGGCCAGGTGTGACCCGCCACGGCTTTACTATCTCGATCCGAATGGATAATTTAGCCGGTTGATAGCAGCCGGATAACAAGATTACGGAGCCGAGATCACGTCGGATCGAAAAACACGCTTGCTAAAAACCGGCACTGAATGTCGGTCGCTCGCTGATGTTGACCAGAGCGTAACGTGCGTGACTGTTCTGCGAGAGGAAATAAGAGATGCTAACAGCAAGCCGGCTTTTTGGTGTAATAGCGAATAATTGTGTTTACGAAACTCTCCTGGAATAGCATCGTTATATGTACGTATTGCGTGACAGCCGCAAACTGTAACAGTATACCCCGAGTATCAGGCGAGCGAATGCGAGCAAAAACGAGATAGAGGGAAAAGTCAGAAATTTCGCATACAAAAGCGCGAAAATGTTCGATGCGCGTAAAAATCGCGCTTCGGGGGAATAACGATTTATCCGGGTCGAATTTCGCAAATATTACAACTACGAGAACGGTCGCATTTCCCGTGCTAATTAAAGTAGCACATAATTGAAAAATTTCGGATAACGCACATGCCGGGTTAAACGTTCGGCCGTAATTCCATCGGTTTTACGTCAAGCGCTGTGTAATACGAGAGTAAATCAAATTATTCGCAGAGCGCATTGTTTTATTTGAGCGAAATGAAATGATAAATCGATCGTAAGACATCGTGTGCTGAAACATTTAATAAATTAAATTATTGCTTTTACGCGCGATACGAAAATGTTTACTGAAACAGATTTTAATTCGAACGATATTCGGATCATAAATTATTCCCAGGCACACGATGAAACTAATTTAAATCAATTCGGCAAAGCGAAATAAAATCATCGGCTAATTTAGGTGATTTCAGGGCCAAGTTAAAATTCTCCACGTACATGAAAAACGAGATAACAAAAATAGATATGTGCCATCTGTCGTGATGATACTCGCGCCCATCTACTCCGCGGAAACAACGCATTCAACATCTGCTTTTGCAGATGTTCCGTCCGCATTATTCCCTATCCTGTGCCATCAAGCAAATATATTTCTATCCCGTTTACAAAATCCTATCGCAAAACACCAGAATGGTCTCATCATTAATACGAGATAATAAATAAATATCTGAATAAATCATGCTCGCCCGAATCCGATTGCATTTCGTGCAATATAAATCCTTAGACTAAAATCCAGTTTTGACTCCTTTAACATTTCCCGCTATCTTGTTTTATTTATCCATCCTTACTTTGCTGTTCTCTTATTTAAAGACGTCCAGTACGACTTCTGTCTTCGTCTCTGTGGTGACTTTTGACCTTCCGTTTAAGAGAGGTTTCGTCCTGCATAAAATATTCACAGGCGAGACTTTTGCACCTAGACACAGGTGCCCTAAAAAATACATTCGTCACAGAGACGAACGAGGGGCAGAGAAGAAATAAGAAGAAAACCGGGTCGCGCAACGCGAAAATGGCGGATTAACCTTTTGCCGATCACCGGTACGACCTCAGTGAACCATATGATGCTGTGTCGCGGCTCTAAATTTAAGAATTGGACCGTAGAATTAATCTTCGACAGCTAACAATAAGAACAAGAACGTCTCCGTGTTGAGAAGGTAATGTCCCTACTAGTGTAACCAACGAGATGACATGACATTTTGAAAAAATGATACACGCGTGTCGTCAGCTGATAAAATTATTTCTATACATGACGAGAGAGTTGATTTCTTCCTCTTAACCCGGTTATATTTCTTAACCTCAGATAAATGTGTACTTCAATGCGCGCTTTTATCTATGCCGATGTCGATGTACTTTGATCGATATTAACCTATAAATATCTACTTCGCGAGAAACAAGCGACGTTTTAACTTTTTAGTCTATATTCTAGCATTCATATGTATGTGTATATGTGTATAAATGTAACTATATCCAAATACAAAAAAATTCAATTATTTATAACACACACATATCCTGTACAGGGAGCAAAAAAAAATCTGTTTAATTTAATAAATCAATTCAAACAATGATATTATTTTGCAAATATCTAATATGATACATATATTTATAAAAAGGCGATTCTTCTAGAATCTGGAAGATTAATTATATAAAAAAAAAGAATTTCTAAAATTTGCTAAATTATTCACGAAATCTATAAGTAGATAGAATGTAAATATTTAGTACGCGATATTTCGTGCAATTGCTGCATAAGAAGAACATAATTTTCCATAGTGTATAAGTTAGTGTGTTAATTGTAACGGTGTATTCTGCTGCGAGCGCGGTATTAATGTATGGAGATATTTCAACAGCGGGTTGCTGACTACGTTATTGAAAACGCTGTAAACGTTGAAGCTTATGCTCGGGGGCTACCACGCGGTAAACAAAGCTGCGTATTGTAATTGGAATTGCAACGATCGCCGGATCGTTTTAATATGATTCAGCGTTCAACCGTCGTAATTATTTTGCGCACTGCGTAATTTGTATCGCGCACAGATATTTCCGATACTCAAAATCTGATTTTTGATAAAACGAGATATGCGTGCCATTGCGTCATGTATTGCGTGATGTATTATACAATAGCATAATAAGTAATGTATATATATATACGACTTCTTTATCATAATCCGTATTTGTTTTTTGTGGCAACATTCTCCTATCAACTTGAAAAAATTGAAACAATGCACAAAACGGTCTCAGTTTATATAAAAAAAAATATATTTATTTTTTTAAACATACCTATCTATCTATCTAAAATAATTATTTAGCATCTCTTAAAACAGTAGAACAAAGTGCAACAAATACCTATATCTTGTGTTTTGATCGAAAAAAATATAGCGAGAAAACGTACATCCACGCTTTTTTTGTTTTGTTTTTTTTTTTACAATCAGGTAGCTTACGATAACTGCCACGATTTTTCTGCAATCCGTTGTTCGTCGGAATAAATTTCTCGTCGCACATTCGCGTTCTCTTCATTGCGGGATGTTTTCAGTCTAACTCGGTCGCTCTCTCACGAGACGACCGACAATTTACTGCCGTTACGCGATCCCGCGTAATATCACAGCGACCGTAAAAACCCGGCGCTTTTCCGCGACGCGGAAACTACCCCGTGACAAAGTCTACCACAAGACAAGAAACTTTGGTGAGACTCTGGCTTCTCGGTAGTTTCTCTCCTCGAATCGCCATCGAGATGATTTCGTCGAATCGAAAGCGGCAGTTGCAGCGGGGGAGTTCCAACATCCCGAAGAGGTACGTAGAAGGGAAAGATGAAGTTTGTGTGAGCATTTCTCGAGTACTCTCTCGCTACCGTATTTACCGATATAGCACCAAGGCAAAATTTCAAGGCGCGTTAAGGAGGACGTTAAGATATTAAATCCGAGAGCTACGTCGGGCTTTCGGGTTCTCAACTAATTATGGAGTTGAGTGCAACCTTAACCTCTCTCCCCTTTCCTCCCATGCCGTCCCCAGCGCACCCATCCTCCAACGCGGACCCACTGCCAGCCACCCTCTCGGGGTCCCTCCTCCTTCCTGACCCGCAATTGATTTAAGACTTCACCCGCAGCTGTGCGGGTGCGAAATTAGACGGAAAATTTGCCTAGCCAACCTTAGTTACGCTCGTGCAGTCCTTTTCTATTGGTGGTGCAAGATAGTGATGCAAGGTGAATACAAGAATATGGGAATCTGACTAAACATCAGTAGGATGTCCGGGAAATCTTTGCATGTAACAGTAGCATTCTCCTACACTTTTGCGAAGAATGTAACGTTTTGGCGATTGATTTACCTGAAACAAAGAAAATTAAAATCATATAAGAAAGAGCAAAAAGACTGCAAACATATTCTTAATTATAATAATTATTTAAAATACGTAATTAATTTAATTAAATATATAGTAATATATTTAAAATAAGATTTTTGTTAGATTTTATATGTGTGATAGCTTAGAATAATTTATGTAATAAAATTATATACATCTAAATAGAAAATAATAAAATATTTAAATATAGAATGAGACATTATATGAAATAATGTTAACTGGTAAATAATTCTGTCTCAAATAAAAATGATGAAATGATACGTCATGGCAACTATAACGAACAAGAAAATAATATCGCAAGAAGCTTAATGATATAGTTGACGAGATTATTATATGAATAATGTCTTATATATGAACAGCAAGTATACATTAAACGCATATAACCGTGAGTTTATCTTTCGTTGCAGTAACAGACGTCGGTCGTAGAGAATAATTTATAGTAATATCGCGGGGATAATGAAAACGCGAGACAAGAGAGAGAGACAGACAAACTCTGGCCAAGTGACAGTCCACAACGATTTATAAGGTATTACGTTCTCTAATGACCGGTTTAGGTAAATGACCCGAATTCCTTAGTAAATCTCCAACGAGAGAGGACTCTGAGAGTGGGGGCTCTTGGGTTAACTTCCGCTTGGTCGCCCCAATTATCCGGCGCGTTCTAATGATCTAAACGATTGCGCCACGACGGGACATGTCGCTCTACGTTAACCTACTTCTCGAGCTGCGACGAGTTTGCGTTGTTTGTGTTGGAAAAAAAAAGGAAACGGGAAACGAGCGATCGTAATTTCTGGAAAGCTTTTCCAGATAATGGAATTTTCAGGACATAATAAAGCTTTTCTCTTTCTCTCCTCTTCTCTATTTTACCACCTCTTTACATCGAGTGTACTCCGCTAATATTTGAAAACACAACCTTTGTAAAATTTAATAGTAAACATCATTCTTAATGCGGTTATCAAGATCTTCTCGATATAAGAATATATTGAATCATGCAATGACAAGATAAGCAAAGGAATGTTCCAATAAATGATAAGTAACATAGTTCAATAAATATTACGCAACCTTGGTATATTTCCTCGATATTTTATCGCGTCGAATAATCTAAAACACCATGGCAATCAAGCGAAATAATGTACTAATTATCACAGTCTACTCTTCTTCTTCGATATTTATGTTATAAATAATTAAATAATAAATAACTACCCAAATTTTTAATAAAAAAATTTTCGAAACAAACTTTTTATGAAAAATCGATATATTTAATTGTTTAAGTCTCTCTTAGATGATAATAAATCTAACTTAAGTATTTATCGCAATTTTTGTCACTACGATTTTTATTAAGACTTACGACTCTCTTTTTGAAAAAGAATAAAAATATAATTATACAATTATAAAATTCGCTCGAAATTTAATTTCTAGATAGACGCGGATGAGGTGCGTAAAGTGTTTGAGCTATAAATATTAATCCTGTAATTGGCCTACAAAGTGATTTACGCGGCTCATAAAAGTAACCTGGCGTTATTTATATCATATGTACGTCTCCCAGTATCTGCATACATGGGCCACTCTCACTGAAGCGGCTCCCCAAAAAATCATTTTTCTGAAAGCGCAAGATTGCGCATGCAAAAACGGAACAAAGAACCAAAAACAATCAAGTAATTAAGCGCGTATTATATAAAAAGAAAACCGAAACTCGTTACATCAACCATAATAACGGCTGGAACATGGGAAGGATCACACACACACACACACACATTTTTGCGAAAGGAAATTTTTAATAAGAAACACACACACACATCTGATGAAATCTAATATATAATGTTGTATAATCAATACACACACAACGTACTTAAAAATTATCGATATATTTTCATAAATTACAAATTCTTGTTATGTGCAATGTAAAATAAGTAAATTTGAGATAAGATAATTTGGAATTAATATGGAAAAGTAGAGCACAGAATATATCAATTTATTGTGTATGTGTGTGTCATATGGCCATATGTATTGCGCCCGAATATGCTTTTAAGCCAGGTACGCCAAAGTGCGGCAAAATGCGCTAAAGTCCGCCAAATTACGATACAGTGCGGCGTAGTAACTGTGGCACTCCCATGGCAGCCAAAGTAAACGAGATTAAGGCTGCCAAAGTACGCTACAGCGCACTTTATTAGAGTAGGTCAAACTACTCCAAATTGGCCTCTACTATGACATTGTAACTTATTCTGGCATATTTGCGTACAGATAGTATTGTTGGATTGTTATCCTAATTAAACGGAGGAATATATAGATCAATGAAAAAAGAAATGAAATATTGATTATTCATGTTCGATCGATAGTGGTGATGTCTTTCCGAAAGTATTCTTAGCAAAGTCTACTGTGCTCTTGCGTATTAAACGGCCTCATTAAAGCATGGCCCGAGAGCGAAAATATCTCGACATCGATCACCGCCAACGGCCGAAACTTTATAAGCCGACTTCATTATTCAGCCCGTTGAGATCGTGACGCGCGTGGAGCCGTCGATCGGCAGGCGAAAAGCTTGTACAAATATTTAGCCGACGATCGACGACGGCTTCCGTCTATAAAAGGTGGCGCGCCATAACGTACTACCGCGCGGCTTCGAAGCCATTTGTAAAATGTCCCTCGCCGATTCCGCAATTTTAAGAGACGTATCGGTCTCGTTTACCGTGCACGCTGTATTTTACGACTGCCCCCACTCCCGCGCAAAGTGCTCCTCGCCGCAGCCGATATATTTCATGCAGATGTTGCTCGAAAGTAATCGAGGTAACTCGATACGGACTCCACCCTTAAACGAAGGAACTTTTCGAGACCTTCGGCAACGTAATAACAATCTTTTCTAGAAATCGTTCTGTATCCCTTCGTCGCAACGTAGACGAAACGTCGATCGTTTGCACTAGTCAGTTCGATCGTCAGGGTTTGTCGAGGAATACCAATGATCCAAGAAAATTACAAGGAAAAGCAAGAGAGATATTGGCTTAGCCAAAGTATAATCCAAGTTTTATATATTTCTAAACGACATACCGAATATCGAAAACGAAAAATATTGGGCATTTCAGAAAAGTTTTATAACATAATGCGAAAAAGATTGTCTCTCAGCTATAATAACGCTATATTGTCACTCAATTCCGATTCTAGAGAAACGCTAAAAAATACTTAAAATCCGATACAGCAGTTGATTATAAATATTCAGCCAATAAAAAATATTAATTCTCCTATAACATTTTGCATTGTAATATAATGCTAACTGGAATGTCATCACAATAATCGATATAAAACTGAAATAGAAATTCTCTTCAATCTTATTTTCCACGATTCTCATAATAAAAATCAGTAAAATTGTTGGATATCAATAGCGTGAATTGTCACTCATCATTGAATGTTTTATCACATTATTGGACATTTTTACATGAGGTATCTTTAGTCAATCGTATATCTTTTATTGGTGGATTAATTATTGTATGAACATCAATTATGTCAGAAGTAATGAAATGTATTTTTCAGTAAATAAAGAGAGATTCGAGAGATAAAATAAAAATAATAATTTATTATGATGCATATTAAATATTTCAATGATCAATTCAACAGCGATTTAACCGATAATTTATCATCGTTTTTTCGCGGTTCACTAGCTCATTGTCAGAAGCTCGTTTCCTTTCTGTCACTTCATCCGCCGATTCTAATCCAGAGTTCAGTTTGCGTGCGCATAAATACCGACCTCCATGTGCGCTTCTTTTGTGTTCGCGTGTATATGGCGAATCACGTGCACGCGTGCACGCGTTCGTGTTTACCGCAATGAAATCGATACAAGTTCTTTCGACGACTTCCTTCGAGATGGCAACCTAGGGAAGGAGGGCAGTTCTCTACCGAAGGGTGGTTGCCACTCACGTCACCATGAAAATAGCACTCGTTTGCAAGATCGATTATGTAGTTATGTATGTAATCACGTGACAATCGTCTCTCTGCTTTGTTTTTATGTATGTAAATGCAATCGTGATGCGTATTTGACGATTGCCAATTATAGAAAATTTGCCACTTAACTCGAGGTTTGATAATCTATTCTAAACATACATTTTACATCATGTATTTTTAATTCAACACTTCAATTTTACAAATAGTAGAGTTGCGGCATTAACAGAATTTTTTATAGAAAAAGCAATTTTCTTGTTGCAGTTTTCTTAATTAAATATTATAAAATTTATAAAATTAAAATAAAAATTGATTATAATATGCTAAATTTTGCATACTCTCGTAATAAAACTTGTAAAGCATATGTGCTGTAGAAATTTTACTCCAGAAATTGTGAGAGAAACATAGATAACTCCAAAATAATTAATATGTTAATCAGAATAACTAGATACTGCGAAAAATAAACTACTATATTTTATTTCCATTAAACATTGTACTGCATGTTTTCTCCACTGACTCTTGTCTTTTTATTGACTCTTATCATTTTCACAGTTCAGCGGCGACATTTCAATCGAAAAACCTGATCTTACAATATTAAAATTTCACGACTTCATACTATCATCAAAGTATTGACTTATCGCTATCGGTTTTTCCTTTCCATTAAATGAATCTCTTTCCTTTAATTTCTAGTTAATTTAAAGTTAATCTCAAATAAATAGAAAAGTAAGATTATATCGGAAATGTTATAAAGAATGATAATAGATTTTGTAATTTCCCGTCTTTTACACGTCATGGCATTGGTCATCATCGATCTGTCATTCAGAAACAATGCAGAAAAATTTATATGTTTGTCGGCTTAATTATCATATATTTTTTAAAGGCGATGGTATAATATTAAAGTATAATTTACACATTGTTTACAATCTTATATTTATTTTTATATTAAGGCCGTACAAATTACACAACTACGACGATAGGAATTGTTAACTGACGAATGCTACGCAGGCTTATAGCGTAAATCACAATACGATATGATAAATATTAATAACTTGATACAAAGTCCTCTCTCGCGCAAGTCGCAGATACTGTGGATAATCTATACTCTTGTTTTCCTTTACATGAAGCACCATGCCGCGCCTCTTCAATGAATCATATTGTTTATAAGGAATTAACGCGAGCCTCGGATCGCCTGAATAAGTCTAGAAAGTTTGTATACCATCAATCGTTATCCCACTCATAAATATGCACACTTTCGAGAAATACTTCGAGCATGAATAACGCACGTGGAATTTATACATTTACAAGCCGATATCTCATGTTTTAAAATCAAAACTATTTTTGAACTGAATAAATATAAATGCATAAATTATCTAGAGAATCAATATTTATTAATCTAATAATTAATTATAAATATTAACTTCAAAAAAAAAATTATGCAGTCAAAAATATCATAATCTAAATAATTTTTAGTGATAAGTGTGCAAAATTATAACAGAAGACATATTAGTTTTCTATGCATTTTAAAGGAAACTGCGATAAGTATGTAAAAGATCAGCTTTAACATTGATATTTTTATCTCTTTGGCACGCATAAGTATTCAGTTAAAAAATAAGGGCTTCTGCCAGAACAACTTTCTTTAATATATTTAGCTGAGCACATAATTATACTGTTGACAATTGCTTTTCTCTCACGAGCATAATGAACAGCTGCAACAAGAATAGAAAGAGAGACTCGTATACACGTATACATGCGCGCGGTCTTATTACGATATACAAACCAAAGGTCAATTAAATTATCGCCTCAAAACGAAAGTACCGTCAATTATATGAACAAGATGATCACATGAATATGTATAATTATCTCTATCTACAAAGGAAGCACATTCTTGCGAGATGACACATTCAGGCGCGAAAAACATAAACAAAGCAGTTTTGTTCTGCGTGTATGTATTGCGTGCAACCATATATACGATCAATGACAAGAATATCAAGCATAAAGAGCAATTTCGATGTCAGAATATATTTTTATATATGCTTCGATATCATCAATTCTTATCTTATATAATATCAATATTTTTTGAATATCTTTCTCAATAATATCTCGACGATATAAAAATGCATTATATATATATATATATA